>NW_016908980.1:1145329-1293656 GCF_001483705.2 Eufriesea mexicana | reverse complement strand
GGAAAGATGATAAACGATCGGGAAACAAAGCAACGATAAAGAACGAGCATAATAAAGAAGATTAAGATAAATAATTGGTAAGAAATCAAACGTAAGAATAACATCTGAGCTTGTTAAACGATACGCGTCGATAGACTGAACGTTGAGTCACCCTTCCAGCAGTTTCCACGAATCGGTTATATTCAATAAAGTAACGGAAGTGGAGGGTGGCATTGTCGTAGTTGGCGCCACGATAAATCAACGCTATTTCCGCGATGCGTGAATCAAGTTTCTCTATTTCGAATGTCTATTTCCAGTGGCGGTTCGAAAAACTTCACGCTGGAACGCCGATGTGATTAAATTTCCTGTGCTAAAATTAAAAAATGGCGCCTAAAATTAGGGAGGTACGCCGAAATTATCGTCGCGCCGATATCGAATATCGTTCTCCTTGCGTACACTTTGCAGAAATTCTACTGCAAATTATTACTTTCGTTTTTAACGACGAATGCACTTCGTCCTGAGTCAATAAATGTTCCTAACAGAGTCTTAGATGTACCTGGAAAATTAAAAAATGGCGCCTAAAATTAGGGAGGTCCGTCGATATCGAATATCGTTCTTCCAGTGTACATTTTGCAGGAATTCTATTGAAAATGGTTACTTTCTTCTTCAGCAACGAATGCACTTCGTCCTGAGTCAACAAATGTTCCTAACAGAGTTTTAGATATACATAGAAAATTAAAAAATGGCGCCTAAAATTAGAGAAGTCCGTCGATATCGTACATCGTTCTTCCAGTGCACGCTTTGCAGGAATTCTATTGAAAATGGTTACTTTCGTCCTCGTTCGACAAATGCACTTCGTCCCGGATGGGTAGACGTGCGTAATAGGGTCTTAGGTGTACGTAAGATCGCGAAGTTGCAGAAAAAGGAGACTCGCGGGGTAGATTTAGTTTCTGACTCGCAACCGGCGGAATTTCTCTGCACGCTGGAAAAATTCCGCCCACGGACAAAGTGCGTCACGATCTCGCCAGCTCTAAGGGACCCTCAATTATTTACATTCCGAACAGAGCGTTCCAACTTTCTCGCGGAGAATAAATCCAGCCACTTCGTGTACATCCGTGCGAGAGTATGGGGTGAAGAAGAATGCATCGAGGGGAGACTCGTTTGGTTTTAGGTTTATGGCTGTGGTTAATTACAGACGCGATGTTAATTCGCTATTTTCTCTGCGAGAATCTTCGCTCGACTTCATTCCGCCTCGGGGTCCAATTTGGTACAGTCCTTTTGTATTTCGTACTTCTTTATGTTATATTTTTACGTTCCTTTGTCATATTATACTTCTTTGCTGTGGTTCTTTCGCTTCGTTAGAAGATATTTACAAATAAGCCTTGAAATGTCAGCTGTCCAAGTTTAGAATGAAGTTGGCTGGTTAAAAATACAACTAATTTCTTTCCAAACATCCCTTGTATAAATATTTCTAAATATTTTCACGAAAAAATATTTAGGAAATTACATTTTTGCTATATTTGAAAAATTATCTTGCTTTTTCCATTATCTAACTTTGGTTTAATCGATCGTTTATTGCTATTTTGTATTCCAGAGTGTACACTGTTTCTTTTGCAACTTTCTGTGTCATTCTTCCACATTTTCGTAATTTTTATTAGATTACATTTTTCCTTTTCTGAATTTTTGGTTCGTTCTTCAACTATTAACACGGCTTCTTATATTTTGTAATTTCTCATATTGTTTATACCTTTGTACGTCTTTACGTTACACCTGTGCTTAGACTGTTTCGTTAGAAAGCGGTGAGTAACGCAAATATATCAATCGAAAGTTTATCCGGAAGATCGAAATAACCCAAACTGCAGAGATTGATAACCAGCCACAGAGGATACACTGTAACTACCTGATAAATCTCCGACAAAGATGAAGAAGCATCGCGCAAGGATGACAGACTGACGTCGGATCGGCGACAAGACGAATCGATATAGATAGGAAGAAGGAATGATAAACGGCGCCATGCTGGAACAAAAGGTGCGCCTGGCTGAAATAAATTCTCGAACGCGAACGAATCATCTCGCGGGCCGCCATAAAGCGAAAAATCAATACGCAAAAACGTAAACGCTCGGAAATTAGATCGGATCGTGTAAATCAAGAGGCGCGGCTCGAATCTTCGACTTTCTTAAAATAACGCCCGAACGTCCGAGTTCTCGGGTGGAGAACGTAAGAAGAGGAAGGGAAAAAAGCAGAAGAGAAAAAGAAGAAGCAGAAGAAGAAAAAGGAGATTCGTTTTCACCGGCCAGGTGGCATCGGTGCTTCTGAAATCAAAACATTTACTTCCGGCCGCGATGGAGATAGCTTTTCAAAAAAATAGATTCGGAGAGAAGATAAAATAGATGAAGGGGAATTTTTTCCGGAAATTTTCAGAAAACTTTTTCCAGTCCCCGTAACGCCGTGTGACTGCAAGCTCGCAGAGCCGTTTATCTGCATCTTTTATTTTCCACGCTGTTCCCGCGGGATCTTTTTATCGCCGCTGGAAATAGATCATCGCGGCTCGAACGAGATTAAAGCTGAAGTTACAACGCTGTTAAAATGAAAATTCTATTTAGAATATCCGAAGGAGTATAAATGTCCGTGGAAGTGACGTATAAAAGTCACCATGCTTGAACTCTGCTCGGTCTATCAAGTCCCTGGGCGTCGTCACGTTTCCTCCTCGATAATTCAAACAAAATTCTCTATTTAAACTCGCGATGACGGATATAACAATTTGCCAGCCGCATCCGCGCAGAGAAAATCGATTAAATAGGAAACGTACGTCACAGGAAAAGAGCAAGGAGGAATTTACAACCCTTATAGAATCCTCTAATTATACGCGTATTTTTAAAAGACTTCATCTCTGGCTTCATCGTTGATTTAAACCGATGTTTGAAATCCCTCTTCTTCGTTTTCTAAATTTCTATGAACGTCGTATCGAATGAATATTCACACTCGGAGAAATAAAAGAATAATCTCTCTTCTGCATTTAGAAATTCACCCTTCAACGGGTTGAACAACGCGTTCCTCGACGTAGTCCTGTAATTGCTATCTACTTGGACCAATCTCTTTTTCAACCTCTGCTCCTCTATACTTTCCAAATTTCGATGATAATTTATTCTAAATTAGATAATTTAGAATAAAGAAATAATTATGTTTCTCTAGCTTTAGGAAATTCACCCCTCAACAGGCTAAACACACGTTTTTCATCATATTTCTGTAATTACCAGCTACTTGAATCTCTTTTTCGATCTCTCTTCCTCTTCATCGTTTAAATTTCGATGAAAATTATTTTGGATAATTTATAATATAAAAGGAATAATTTTCCATTTCCACCCTTAAGAAATTCTCCCTGTAAAAGGTTAAACGTACGACTTTCGATATGTTCCTGCAATTACCACTTACTTGAGCCAATCTTACTTTCAATCTCCCTTCCTCTACACTTTACAAATTTCAACGAATAGTATATTAACCCTTTACACTCGACGATTCTTTGGCCAAAGAAGGATAGGAATTCGAAGATGTTCTGTTACACAGCTGACGATATTTTTCTGAGCAGTGAATAAGAAATCGGATGATACTTAACACGTAGAATTATTTGATTTCGGTACCTTGCACACTGTTACATTATCTGATATTTGACACGTTTATGAATATCGAGCTTCGAAATTTGATCAAATGGTGACTGAAGGGTGCCTCTCGAGCGCAAAGGGTTAAATAATATATTAACCCTTCGCACTAGACGACTTCTTCGTTACAGGAAAATAGCAATTCGAAGAATTTCTGTCATAGAGTCGACGATATTTTTAAAATGGTAAATGAGAAATCATATGGAAATTAAGACATAGAATTATTTTTCTTCAACATTGCACACATCGTTAGGTAATTTTAAATTTGATATATTAATTAACGTCGATCTTTAGAATCTGATTAAATGGTGACTGAGAGTCACCACTCGAGTGCAAAGGGTTAAGATTCTCCAACCTCGAGAAATTCATCTCATAACGTGTTAAACAAATTCATCTCCGGATATATTATTTTCACAAACAGCTCCTACTTGGAGCAACCTCGCTATCCCTCTGCACTTTCCAAATTTCGCGCAACAAGGAGAAGAATCTCGATCGGGAAACGTCGGGGAGTGACGTCACGCGTTGGCCGAATGGCATTTAATTGCACGAAACGTTAGTTTAAATTCGGTAAGAGAATTTGGCAACGGGCGTGTTCCTCGGCGTCCCGAGTCTCCGGGCGTCGTACACGCGACGGAATATAGAATATAAACGGCTGTACGCCGGCGTCGTTCTGACGTATCCGTCAAAAAATAACCACTTGCGGCCCGACGCTCGATCCTCTCGCGCCCCCTGACTCGCAAAGTGGCCATCGATAAACGCCCTCGTCGCGATCCACGGACACTCTGACGCAATCCATGACGCCGTTCATGATCGCGCTCATGACCCGTCACGCGACGCCCCTTTTCGACCCGCGCCTCTTCCGCTCCGCGTTTTGATAAAGCGTTCTTGTCCCACCGTCCTCGCGCAACCCGTCATGCGCCTGTTTACATCCGCCGTGCGTTTCTGATACCGTGTCTCGCTATCGATGCGACGCCAGGCGTCCTCGCGCGTCTCGCTCCGAGACCGCTCCCAATAAATTTCATAAACGAGTTTATGGCGAATTAACTGTTGAAATCTTAGAAGAGGATCGAAGGAATCTTAGATCGGAGTCGGTAGGGAAAATTGCACAAATCGGTAAGGGTTCTTCGCGTGTTTTGGATCCAGCGAATTGGGGTAGGTTTGGGTTAGGATTTGATTAAACAAAGATTGGAATTAGAAGTGAGAATCGTTTTGTATCACTATGTTCCATTGTATCAAATGTTATTAGATAGTAGCTTTAAAATTTGTTTCAAGATATTTATTTATGGTTTTCATTTTTTGAGCTCCTCTTTCGTACCAAAGATATCGTGGGTTATTATTTCAAGTTGCGCGATTCGAACGATTTACTTTGGCAACGAAAGTGAGTAGACGCGAGGATTTTATTTGCATTACGATTTAATTAGGGAAGATCATACATCGAGGTAGTATTTAATTTCGGCCAAATATATTTATTTCATCCGCGATAAAATTAGGTAAAAATTTTAGAAATCCTTCGAACTTCATGCATGTTATTATGTGCGAAATGTAATTATGGTCGCGTGATTAGTAGCTCGTAATCGTGAGATTCAACGTGAAGTTATTATAGCACAAGGGATATTAGGATATTTGTCGTTTGTAATTATGGTCGCGTGATTAGTAGCTCGTAATCGTGAGATTCAACGTGAAGTTATTATAGCAGAAGGGATATTATTAGATATTATGAGAGACCTTTAGGAATTGTTTATTTGTCGCTCGGGTGGAGAACGTAAGAAGAGGAAGGGAAAAAAGCAGAAGAGAAAAAGAAGAAGCAGAAGAAGAAAAAGGAGATTCGTTTTCACCGGCCAGGTGGCATCGGTGCTTCTGAAATCAAAACATTTACTTCCGGCCGCGATGGAGATAGCTTTTCAAAAAAATAGATTCGGAGAGAAGATAAAATAGATGAAGGGGAATTTTTTCCGGAAATTTTCAGAAAACTTTTTCCAGTCCCCGTAACGCCGTGTGACTGCAAGCTCGCAGAGCCGTTTATCTGCATCTTTTATTTTCCACGCTGTTCCCGCGGGATCTTTTTATCGCCGCTGGAAATAGATCATCGCGGCTCGAACGAGATTAAAGCTGAAGTTACAACGCTGTTAAAATGAAAATTCTATTTAGAATATCCGAAGGAGTATAAATGTCCGTGGAAGTGACGTATAAAAGTCACCATGCTTGAACTCTGCTCGGTCTATCAAGTCCCTGGGCGTCGTCACGTTTCCTCCTCGATAATTCAAACAAAATTCTCTATTTAAACTCGCGATGACGGATATAACAATTTGCCAGCCGCATCCGCGCAGAGAAAATCGATTAAATAGGAAACGTACGTCACAGGAAAAGAGCAAGGAGGAATTTACAACCCTTATAGAATCCTCTAATTATACGCGTATTTTTAAAAGACTTCATCTCTGGCTTCATCGTTGATTTAAACCGATGTTTGAAATCCCTCTTCTTCGTTTTCTAAATTTCTATGAACGTCGTATCGAATGAATATTCACACTCGGAGAAATAAAAGAATAATCTCTCTTCTGCATTTAGAAATTCACCCTTCAACGGGTTGAACAACGCGTTCCTCGACGTAGTCCTGTAATTGCTATCTACTTGGACCAATCTCTTTTTCAACCTCTGCTCCTCTATACTTTCCAAATTTCGATGATAATTTATTCTAAATTAGATAATTTAGAATAAAGAAATAATTATGTTTCTCTAGCTTTAGGAAATTCACCCCTCAACAGGCTAAACACACGTTTTTCATCATATTTCTGTAATTACCAGCTACTTGAATCTCTTTTTCGATCTCTCTTCCTCTTCATCGTTTAAATTTCGATGAAAATTATTTTGGATAATTTATAATATAAAAGGAATAATTTTCCATTTCCACCCTTAAGAAATTCTCCCTGTAAAAGGTTAAACGTACGACTTTCGATATGTTCCTGCAATTACCACTTACTTGAGCCAATCTTACTTTCAATCTCCCTTCCTCTACACTTTACAAATTTCAACGAATAGTATATTAACCCTTTACACTCGACGATTCTTTGGCCAAAGAAGGATAGGAATTCGAAGATGTTCTGTTACACAGCTGACGATATTTTTCTGAGCAGTGAATAAGAAATCGGATGATACTTAACACGTAGAATTATTTGATTTCGGTACCTTGCACACTGTTACATTATCTGATATTTGACACGTTTATGAATATCGAGCTTCGAAATTTGATCAAATGGTGACTGAAGGGTGCCTCTCGAGCGCAAAGGGTTAAATAATATATTAACCCTTCGCACTAGACGACTTCTTCGTTACAGGAAAATAGCAATTCGAAGAATTTCTGTCATAGAGTCGACGATATTTTTAAAATGGTAAATGAGAAATCATATGGAAATTAAGACATAGAATTATTTTTCTTCAACATTGCACACATCGTTAGGTAATTTTAAATTTGATATATTAATTAACGTCGATCTTTAGAATCTGATTAAATGGTGACTGAGAGTCACCACTCGAGTGCAAAGGGTTAAGATTCTCCAACCTCGAGAAATTCATCTCATAACGTGTTAAACAAATTCATCTCCGGATATATTATTTTCACAAACAGCTCCTACTTGGAGCAACCTCGCTATCCCTCTGCACTTTCCAAATTTCGCGCAACAAGGAGAAGAATCTCGATCGGGAAACGTCGGGGAGTGACGTCACGCGTTGGCCGAATGGCATTTAATTGCACGAAACGTTAGTTTAAATTCGGTAAGAGAATTTGGCAACGGGCGTGTTCCTCGGCGTCCCGAGTCTCCGGGCGTCGTACACGCGACGGAATATAGAATATAAACGGCTGTACGCCGGCGTCGTTCTGACGTATCCGTCAAAAAATAACCACTTGCGGCCCGACGCTCGATCCTCTCGCGCCCCCTGACTCGCAAAGTGGCCATCGATAAACGCCCTCGTCGCGATCCACGGACACTCTGACGCAATCCATGACGCCGTTCATGATCGCGCTCATGACCCGTCACGCGACGCCCCTTTTCGACCCGCGCCTCTTCCGCTCCGCGTTTTGATAAAGCGTTCTTGTCCCACCGTCCTCGCGCAACCCGTCATGCGCCTGTTTACATCCGCCGTGCGTTTCTGATACCGTGTCTCGCTATCGATGCGACGCCAGGCGTCCTCGCGCGTCTCGCTCCGAGACCGCTCCCAATAAATTTCATAAACGAGTTTATGGCGAATTAACTGTTGAAATCTTAGAAGAGGATCGAAGGAATCTTAGATCGGAGTCGGTAGGGAAAATTGCACAAATCGGTAAGGGTTCTTCGCGTGTTTTGGATCCAGCGAATTGGGGTAGGTTTGGGTTAGGATTTGATTAAACAAAGATTGGAATTAGAAGTGAGAATCGTTTTGTATCACTATGTTCCATTGTATCAAATGTTATTAGATAGTAGCTTTAAAATTTGTTTCAAGATATTTATTTATGGTTTTCATTTTTTGAGCTCCTCTTTCGTACCAAAGATATCGTGGGTTATTATTTCAAGTTGCGCGATTCGAACGATTTACTTTGGCAACGAAAGTGAGTAGACGCGAGGATTTTATTTGCATTACGATTTAATTAGGGAAGATCATACATCGAGGTAGTATTTAATTTCGGCCAAATATATTTATTTCATCCGCGATAAAATTAGGTAAAAATTTTAGAAATCCTTCGAACTTCATGCATGTTATTATGTGCGAAATGTAATTATGGTCGCGTGATTAGTAGCTCGTAATCGTGAGATTCAACGTGAAGTTATTATAGCACAAGGGATATTAGGATATTTGTCGTCTTACCTGAATTTTTCGAAATTTTTCTTCGTACCGAAGGTATCTTAGATCACTATTTGCCATTCGAATCATATATACGATATGAATAATTAAATTTGGCAACGAAGACGAGAAAATAAGAGAAATAGCAATTTTTATCAATCAGAAAATCATGTTGCAAATATTCGTAAATTCAGAGAATTCCTTTTCCCTGTTCTTCATTTTTCCCTCGACCCACCCTCTCTCAGCTCCCCTTGAATTTCCATTCGTAACTTTCGCAACGACGTCACGGCTTATCGTGGCCGAGCGATTTGCATATTCATAGATATCAATGGATCCTTTTATAGACTCCTCTGCGAATTACGTCACGCGGCCGGCTAACCTATCCTGCTCACCTCGATTTAAAAAAAGAAGGTGGAAGAAAGGAGAAAACGAATAGAAAATGGCAGGACCGTTCCCGCGACGCGTCTATTTTTACGGTAACCGTGTTTTCATATAGAGAGACGCTAAAATTTCTATCGGATACGTCGGGAGCGCGTGCAGATTAGTTCACGTCAATCTTAAACAGGTGACTCGGATTCCCAACTCCGCGTGGGCGCACTTCTTCGTCCTCCTCTCGCGTCTTCGCGAGCGATCATCGAAAACCACTTCGAAAACTAGCGAAACAGCCGATCGCGAGCTCCTGTCGATCTGTCCCAGAGCCCATTGCTCGCGTTTAATTTAGAAAGACGATCGACGATTTTCGTGAAAACGAACAACGGGTTGCATAGTGCTAGTGACAAAGTATAGTATCGCATGGGTTGCTTTCCTTTGGAAAAATTCCAAGGGATCTGTATCCACGATTTCCCACACGAGATTCTCTTTAACGTTTCAATTCCTCTGGGAGTATATGGGAAAGAAGACTCGCCGTGATATTGATCGATTAAAGGTGGACACGCTTGGCTGACTAGCTGCGGAGTTGTACTACTCGAGGAACGAGAACCGTAGTGTGTTCATTGAAAGCGAAGAGGATTTTAGAAGTAGAAAGATGGTTTATAGATTAAATTATTTAGGCGATTTTTATGTTGACATCGCGTACTTTTATAAAGCCACGATAAAATTTCCATTATTTCTAGTATAGCAGGAAAGAAAAAATGGCGCGAATTATTAATATTCTCTATCTATTTCCATTCTTCAAATTTTCAAAAATTGGTTGAAATAAGACGAATATGCACCGTGACAATGAACGGGTTAATTTGTGTCAAAAATATTCGTGGAAAAAGTATCGCGTGCTTATTGTGTTTAACGCAATAGCGTTTAAAAAGATAAAATTTCCCCCCGAAATTCTAGAGTATTTAAGCTCATACTCTATCTAAAGGGTTGATAGGGTATTAATTATAATATTACTGTCTATAAAATTGGGAAAAAAATAGGAAGACTTAGTAAAAGACGTGATGCTTAATTCGAGATTTAAAACGCGTCTTCATCGTCTTAAACGAAGCTCCTCTCCAACTTATCTACGCGAAGTCTTCGAATTTTTTTCCATATTAGCACGCGATGGTTTCGTTCGTTGACTCGTGTACAAGTAGCGTAGGATCGATCTACTTACCTCGTCGGTCTTAGCAGCTACCGTGGGCTCTATCAGGCTGGTGAAGCTCGTTCTGCTACCGTGTCTGCTGCTCCTCGACAGACACCCGACGTCCGAGACCTCACCAGCGGCGATTCTAGCGATCCTATCGTTCTCCAAACACTGTGACAGCGGTATGCCGAATACCAGGCCGCCTGACGAATCTGAAACAAAAGAACGCGAGGATACCATGGATCGTTTCGATCGCCGAGTAATTCGCTGCTCTGAGATCGCGAAAGAACCGGACATTACCGTGGGAATAATTTATGGAGATACTTTAGGAAATAATTTAAGAAATAATTTAAGAAATAATTTCGAAGAATAAACGAAATACAAGGGAAATAGAAGCTCGAGTCTACCTAACTCGTCATCGAATCGCGATCAATTCCTGTCAGGGAGAGTTAATCTCCAAGAACGAGATAATTTCGTTGTTATCTCGTTATCAAGTGAAAATTTAGGTTCGTTATCGTCCAGGTTTCAGCTAATTCATTTAATCTCGGATCACTTCGATCAGCCAGCCAAACAGGAGATTTCATCTGATCTACGAGTGGTCAACTATCTCCCATATTATTTAATTATGTTTAACCCTTTGCACTCGAGATGTGACTCTCAGTCACCACTTAATCGGATTCGAAAGATCGACGATAATCAATATATCAAATTTAGAATTACCTAACAATGTGTGGAATGTGGAAGAAAAATAATTCTACGTCTTGATTTGCATATGATTTCTCATTTACCGTTTTAAAAATATCGTCGACTCTATGACAGATAATCTTCGAATTACTATTTTCCTGTAACGAAAAAGTCGTCGAGTGCAAAGGATTAATTATTTAAATAAGATTATCGATTGTTCGAACACAAATATGTCTATATATGTACGTTCTCGTGGATTTATTTATAAACGATTAATTTTTAGAAATTAATATTCGGTGACCAATTGCAATCGATTTAAACTCGAAGTCCAAACTATGAGATATCTCATAATTGGCAGTCTCGTAGTTGACAGCGAATGGGTTAACTGTTGGGCCTCTGTTCCAGGCATAGACTGACCGACTCTAAGGTCCTGTGAGACTAAATGTCCCGTGAACAGAGGCTCGCAGGGTTGAAGCCCGTGCCGCATCGTTGATTCCGACAGAGTGCTTTCCTCTGTTTGGTACGCTTGGAAGTGTGCAATAGTTGGCGAGGAATTTTTCGCGCGCGTTAAAATAGCTTTAACGCCGTTGGGGTCTATCGGAAAGCTGCGAAACTTGGAAATTCGCGTCGTCGTAGGCCACTTTAGAGTCGTCTCTGGCGACGTGGACGTTTGATAATATTCCGGCTGGCCATGAATGCTTCGGCCACTTTATTTTCGGTACTAAACCGCCCGCTGTTCGGCTAAGTTCGCGGAAACGCGTCGTGCCACCTTTCGAATTTCATCTTATTACTTCTTAATTGCTTCTCGCCGCTTGCCAAATGCACACGCGCGAGTAACAATCGCCTTCTGTGACGTCCTCGAGCATTCCTACTCCCGCGATTACTCCTCCAAGATGGAAACCGCCATTGGCGGCCCGAGTCGAGTGGAAAATGTCGCTCCAAGTCGAACTTCTTTTAAATTTATCTTCGATTCAGCTCAGGGGAAATAGAAAACGTTATACGGTCGGCTAAATATAACCGAAGCTATGAAGTAGGTGAAGTGTAACGTAACATTGTAATATTATTTAACACCGCGTTTTCAAAGAAGAAACTGACCTGATAGGTATTGGGGAATTAAATCTCTGAAAGTTTTTAAAACGTCGGTGATATAATTAATATTATCACGGAAGATATTCTTGAAATATGGAGGAGAGTGATAGAAATATGCAATATTTAATGAAGCATAAAAATTACGATTCTTTTTACGCGATTAATATTCAATTTTCAATTTCGATAATGACTTTGATATTCCTGCTATTTAAACGTCGATACCGTTTCTCTCAGAATTTTTTCCCAGGTTAAATTTTCATATTCCTCCTGTTTGAAAATTGCAAATAAATTGGTGATCTTCGTGAATTGAGTGTAGAGTAAAAATGTTAATATACCTTAGGTGTGAAGGAAAAGGAAATAGAAGGAAAATTAAAAATCGACAGCTTAATTTCGAGTAAAATCCCTAGGACAAAATATTATTTCGCATTGGAAAGCGAGGAAGATGATAAAATGCGTTCATCCCCGTGGAAGGCACGTGTGCGTTGCTCACGTGTTCCGAATGTGGCAGCGCTCTAAAAGAGGACGTCATTTAAGTAACGTCCCCTCATATGATCGAATATGTCAGAGTTTCGCGGGGCTCTCCTCTTTCTTTCTCACACGACGTAGTCCCGAAGCCAGCTAAAAGCCGAAAGGCAACAAACCGTGTCTCTATACCGGTCCGATTATAGACCACAATCTGGGCCATCCCAGCCTCTCCAAACGAGCTCTCTCGCTCTCTTTCTCTTTTTCTTTCTTTCTCTCTTTCTCTCTTTCACTCGTCGTGGAACGTCGACCACTCTCAGGAGGCGACAATGGACCCAGAGAAGCAGCCTTTTCCTGGAAGTCTCAAAATCATCCGCGATACCTTTCCCCTCTTTCTTCCTGCTTTCTCCTTCTCCCTGTTCACGCTTTCCCTTTCGCTTTCGTTTATCTTTCTCTTCCTCTTCCTCTTCCTCTTCGTTTTCGGTTTCGCTTTCTCTTTCTCTTTCGTTCGCTCTGTTTATTTAAGTCCTTTATGGTCTTCGCCATAAAAGACGTTCGCGACCCTTTAAATTGCTCTTCGTTCAGATTTTATTTAATTTTCGTTTGCTTCTAATTGAGGAATAATCTTCGTTTGTTTGGCGATTTAATATTCTTATTAGGTCCTATTGGCAGAGGCAGACCTGGTAAACACGTGGATCGTCCAGGAAATTGTATCCTCGAATTTTCGAGAGCCTCCTTCGATGATTAAACACCGGTAGGGGAAACAAACTTTATGGAGAAAGGAGGGTGACTTCAAATTTATCAAATATCTAAATTCGCAGGAAAACTGAAAACGCGTTTCCGAGCATTTCCTAGCGATTAATACTACAGAATAATAATAATAATAATAAGGTGGAAATAACTAACAAGGCAGCAAACAACTTATGACTATAGAGTTCCAAAAATACTACTTTTCTTCATCCCCCTGCGTCCTAAATAATAAACGAAAATTCGTCCATGAGACTCAAACACAACGAAGCAACGACATGGCAACGACAAAGAAACGACAGAGCTATCACGAAGCTACAGAAGCGACGAAGCAACAATGAAAATACAATGAAGCAACGACGAAGAGGTGACGGAGCAACGACGGGGAAGCGACGACGCATCAACGAAAATACAACGAAGCAACGAAGTATCAACGAAAATACAACGAAGCAACGAAGTATCAGCGAAAATACAACGAAGCAACGAAGTATCAGCGAAAATACAACGAAGCAACGACATGGCAACGACAAAGAAACGACAGAGCTATGACGAAGCTACAGAAGCGACAAGGCAACAATGAAAATACAACGAAGCAACGACGAAGAGGCGACGGAGCAACGACGGGAAAGCGAAGAAGCATCAACGAAAATACAACGAAGCAACGACGAAGAAAACGAGAAAGCAACGACGCACCGTTGGACGAGACACGTGTTGGAAAAGGACCCGGAGGACCGCGGATGGGGGTAAGTTCCGAACACGCGACCCCGTGGAAGGGCCATTCCGGTTCCCGTTTGACGTCCGGTGTCCCCACGGCACTCGTACCCGGCGCGCACCGCAAATAAACCTGGTATATGCGGAAATATGCACCGCCACCAAGCACCCCGTGGCTAATTTTAACCGGCGAAATTGTGTCTCATACCAGGCTGGCCGACGCTGTTGCCGCGGCCTGGTGCTCGCACATGGGTAAACGGCTGCTTTTTCCCTTCCAGCCGGTTCTCCAGGCACTCGTCACAGCCGGTAATAATTGTACGCACTCGATGGACAAATGGCACAAATTTGTTTCTCCTCCTCCTTTTCTCCTCCTCTTTCTTTCGCTTTTCGAAGCGGATATTTCGCAAGTGGGTGTGAAAAACGAATAGAGAACCAGTGAACAAACGAATATTCGGAAGGTTAACTTGGTCCGCGACGTAAATATAGGAGAAAGGCTAGGTACAAATTAGCCGCAACAACGACCGACTGTTAAAACACGTCTCTGTCAGTCTATTTCGCCACTGGACTATTTCGCGTTTATGCAAACACCCACTCTTTTTCGTCGTCCGCGCGAATTCCGCGTGCAATTTTTACCCGAAACCGTCAGCCGGCGAGTGCTTGACAAACAGGACCACGCGAGTGGGAATGAAACACCAGTTTGACGAACACAAGCCTGGCTATGTGAAGCAGGGGGGAAAAGGAAGCAACAGCGAGAATGCAAAGTTATCACCCTGGAACGCGTTACCCTAAATAAAACCTAACTAAGAGAGTAGAAAATAAATGAAAATAAACGAAGGAGAGGAAATTCGACATCGCCGGAATTTAATTTCTAGCTCTCTCTCTCTCTCTCTCTCTCTCTTAGCGTAGCCTCGCGAGGAGAATTTTCGAAAAATCGAAGGGGGTGAAAATGTACGCGATGGAGTGAACGTGGAATTTCTGTAGTGTAATTTCTAACCGCGAAATTTCGTTAGACTCGCAAGGGAAGGAAGTCTTCATGGCCGATTCGCGTAATTATCAGCGACGGAATGGGAAATGGGGAGACAGGGGCAGAACAGTCGGAATTTGTCCCAAGGATAATATTTGTCTTCGCTACAGCTTGGCTAGATAGGAATACGTATATGTAGGGATGTCGTAAACGCATAAAATGATAGAAGCACTACCTAGCGAACTCTCGCAAACAGAATCACACCTGAAAATAGCTGAACTAGTTATTCTCCAAACAAATAAACGCTCCATAAATCTCCGATCGTTAACTGTGCCGCTTTTCGCACATTAAACTGCGCACTTAATTTACCGCGTTTAATTATTGACTCTACCTACAGGCGAATCTTCATCGCGAAATTATATTTCCAACCTTATTTCGAGCCTCGCGAATTTTTAATCGGGAAAGTCGCAGTCGGTAGTCCTTACGTGGATGTCTTGCTACCTCGCTGCCTATTTGTATATTCGCTCATTCGATATCGTAGGTATCGATTTTATTTTGCGAAAAATTAATTCGTATTTTGTGAAAAATGTGTATCAATTTTTTTAAACGGAAGATTATTATTAATTGTAATATATCTTACTACAGGGGGGCAATTGTTTGGGTACTTTACTGTTAGAGAATCAGCCCTCGTAACGAAGTCTAATATATTATATAAACAAATTAATTTTTCATAGAAATTTCTACGTGACTGCATTTCCCATGTAAAAATTTATCGTGAAACGAAAGACTCTTTTTCTCCAGATATTTAAAAAAATATGCTCGCTACCTCTACCTTTGAGGACTGTTCTCACCCCTTTAATATATACCATGACACACGCAACAAAATACTTGTGAAATATTTTTTCGAGAACTGTCACCTCATAAATTTCACGAAATTCAAATATCGATGGAAAGAAAAAATTGGAGGTATCGAAGGTATATAGTAAAATTAAAATGGAGTACCCAGGTATCCAATTATCTAACAATATGTACACGTATAATCATCTTAGTCATCCACACGAGGGTTAAGAATATTTCGTCGCGAAATTCTCGATTCTTCTGCAACGTGAGCAAAGTCTTCCGATGAATTACCGATTTTCTCGACCGATAATAATTCTGTAATCCTTAATCGAGGCTAATTCGAGAAAAACGTTTCTCGAATTCGATTACTGAAGGTGTACATAACGTATCACGTCAGAGACTGTGTACCAGAGCAATAAAGAAAATCTGTTTCTCGTCACAATGGAACATTATGGCTCGAAACAGAAGCTCGAACACGAGTCTTCATAGCGAGACATTGTATCTCTTCTTTTACACGAAACTCTGTAACAAATTGCACATTGTCTCTGACAGATACGGTTTCTGGACCTTCGAATTTAACGGGGTACACAGGCTGTCGCATAGTGTCGAATATAATGTCGCGAAATAAATAAATAGTGGAGACAAAACGTACGTTGTCCTGAGTACAGGAATAGAAAGCTCGCAAAACACGAGATACGAAAATTGGCATCGAAGGACATGAAAAATACGGACGAAGGAAAAATCGGAATAATATCCGGGTTACAAACGAAGGACCCTCGAGAAGATACGGCCATTTTTCTCTCAGCTTCTGGACAAGCGAGCTCGAGAGAAATCGCGCGATGAAGAAGCTTCTGCCACTTACCCTTCTCCTTGTCGTCCTTTCCCTTATTGTCGAAGAAACCCGTGGTGAGAGCTTTCCTCTTGAGCAAAGGTGCTCGTCTCTTGGGCTTCGTGACAACGGAACTGCTACCGAGCGACTCTGCGAGAAGAGGGAAAAGCAAAATGAAAGACTAATGAAAATTATTCTGTGAATTATAATTTTCTTTGGACGAAATTAGGCTCGCGGAGTCGATGGGTTTCGAGGTTTACGAGTGCAAGCTCGAAGGAGAAATTCTTGCAGTTTCCCTGTTGCGGTTACGCTCGTTCGCTTCCGCCTGCATACGGAAGTGGAACAAAGAAACGCAGAACGAACACGAGGAAATGGAGCTCGATGAAACGCGATCTCTTCTTGATCGTTGAGTAACGTCAATGACCACACCGGTGTGTACCGCAAAAAATTCGCCAACCGTATTGCGAAACGTGCAGGGTAGTTATTAAATGACGCGACTGGTGCGTTTAATCGCTTTAATATGAGAATTTTATACAGAAACAAAAATTGAATTTTTTGATAGTTAAATGTAATTTACGAGAAGGGGAGATGTGAGATTCTTGGGAGAATGAAATGAAATTTTGATTGAGGGAGATTTTGCGAAGTTGGGAGTTAAATTAAGGAGAATAAATGGTCGTCTAGTCGGGAATAAAATTTCGGTGCAGGTGAAGTGACTATTTAATAGATTTACGGGGGTAATGAATATTCCGTGTCTACTTAGCAAAGTGCGTATCTTTACGAGTCTATGACTATGTATGAGCAGTTCACGCGAAAGTGGGAATAAAATGTTCTTAAAGGTTTCTTGTGAGCGTCGTAAACGATATGCAGTAATCTTAAAGAGAGTGTGCACGTGATTCCCCGAGAAAGAGGATACTTCGACGCCGAAGTTACACCCCATGTTCGTAAACACGTCAATCATGCACGAGGCAACCGAGATTTCGTTCCCGACACCGAGTTAAGACACCGATTTTCTCGAGAAAAATAAAAAAGAAGAATCGCTAATCGCTCAAACTTCCACGCGGTTTCTTTGCTTTCCTTTTGTCGCGCCATCACGGCAAGGGACACGGGAAAAACAATCTCCCTCTCGCTTCGAGCTTTAAGCACGGATCAATCTTGCATTTTCAAACTTTAAATAGAGAGAATTTATATTTACGAGCTTTCGAATTTTTTTATTTACAGATATTGCAATTTTCAGGGTACCCAATTGCTCAATTCTTAATTAAGGAATTTTCGAATTTAGGGATCTTTTAATTTCCAAATATTAAAATTTTCGAGTTACCAAATTTCTTAAGTCTGAATTGGAAATGGATTTTCGAATTTCCGAATCTCCGAATTTTCCAATTTTCTAATTTCTGACTTCTCGAATTTTAGGATTTCCGAACTTTCCAATTTTTTAATTTCCGACTTCTCGAATTTTAGGATTTCCGAATTTTCCAATTTTCTAATTTCCGAATTCTCGAATTTTAGGATTTCCGAATTTTCTAATTTCCGACTTCTCGAATTTTAGAATTTCCGAACTTTCCAATTTTCTAATTTCCGACTTCTCGAATTTTAGAATTTCCGAACTTTCCAATTTTCTAATTTCCCACTTCTCGAATTTTAGGATTTCCGAACTTTCCAATTTTCTAATTTCCGACTTCTCGAATTTTAGGATTTCCGAATTTCCCAATTTTCTAATTTCCGACTTCTCGAATTTTAGGATTTCCGAACTTTCCAATTTTCTAATTTCCGACTTCTCGAATTTTGGGATTTCCGACTTCTCGAATTTTAGGATTTCCAAATTTCCAAATATTTTAATTTTCAAGCTTCTAACATTGCAAATTCTAAAGCTTGAATTATCAGCAAGGACTTACCACTCGGTGGCCTAATGTGAACACCCAGATTGAGTGCCTGAAGTTTGGCGACAGCCACCTTGCAGAGGACCTTCCTCTCGATCTCTGACAGCGATCTCAGCGGGGTGTCCTGGAGGGTGACTCGTCGACCACCTGTACCCGCCCATGTACACTTTCCCTGTAATCAAAATTTCACGCTCTGAACGCTTTTCCACTTGATCGTCGATTCGCGTAACGTTGCTGTAGGTCACGTCGCGTTGTGCGCGGAAAATGAATCGCCGCGAGATAACTCGGTCGCGCTAATCTGCACGACGATCTGCAGCTGTCGTCAAATTCCGTGTACTCGTCACACACGCGTGTGTGCCACTGCAGAAATTAACGACACCGACTTAACATCCCACTTAATAACCCACCAAACCTCTTAATATTCCAATGTTTAATCCCATTTGATAAACCCTCGTAATAAACCCTGTCGCGATCAGACCGCGTTTATTTTTGGAGAACGAAGCTACCAAGTAGAGTATCAAATAGCACGACCAACGTAGCGTATTCAGTGGATATTTTTCAAACAACAGGGACGAAGAGACGTGTCATGTATCCATGAGAATAATTACGGCAAAGAGAAACGACGAGAACTTGCGAAACGGTGATACTTTCCTGCTGGCAATAATGAACGCAAAGCGAGGTTGAAAGTGTGCTCTGAACTGCTACGGGGGACTAGGTGAAATTAAATAAGAACTGGAGCTCGCGTTGAAAAGTAAGAATGGCGGAATTACGCAACGTGAAGCTATAAAAATGATATCTCATCGCGTGTCAACATCGACGGAACGAAATTTTTATGCGACTTGTATTAAATGCCCGATTAAATACGCTTTCCTGAATCTTTTCGCATTCTTTCCGCATTTCGTCACACGAATTATCGTAATGACGACTAATTGTCAGGGTAATTGTGAGACCTTCGTAATGAAATTTCTTCGAATTTTTCCCTCTCTTTGGATCAAGTAACGTAATTACTTCCTATGACGCGTATAGCGAATAAAGAAAAGAAGGACGTCACGATTTATATAAAGATATTATTGTTTCAATGAATGGGAAAAACAAGAAGATATCTTCAATTATAGCTAGTACAGAGAAACTATACTTATCCGCAAATTGAATACTATTTCGAGTGCTTAACGAGTCTCGTTAAAATTGAAAATTATTCAATTTTATTTAGTTTATATATTTTTTAATTCATTCTCGTGCAGAATCCTTCTGCAATCTCGTTTCTTGTGGTATAGATAAATTTAGGTAAATATAGATAAATTTTATTCTGGTCGAACAATTTCTAACCAAACGAACAAGCAACAAACAACGTCGAGATTTCTGATTATTTTTGCTCGTTACAATTATCAGGGGAGCATTCTGTCTTCACGTACACCCAGTAGAATTCTATTTACCGAGAAACACGAGGGAAAAGCTGAATTCAAACGAAACTTGTGAAACACGCTTCGCGACTTATCGATGGATTTCATCTCTCAGAGAACCTGAGGAGTTCCTGCTTTAGAATTCGAAGTGGAAAAAATATATAAATCGCGTGAAATTCTCGCAAAGTCGATTCTCACGAGCAAGGAAATTAGACGGAAATTAAAATTGATGAAAGTGAGTGGAAAATTAAAATTTTAATTAGAGCCGCGATTAATAAGTTTCGACAAAGTTCTCCATGCAAGCTCGCGATCTTCGAACGACCATGAGAAAATAATCGCGCAGTTTTCCATCTTATGGAATCTTAATTTTAATTTTAATCTCCGTCGGGTTCTCCGTTTAAAAATGGCCGTATTCCGTTGTCGAAGACGAAAACGGGATGAACCGTGTGCGAAATCGCGTGGACTTTGTACCCGATATTCTAAAGCAAACACATAAAATTGATTATAAACAAATCAGTGGACGTTGAAACGAGCAGTTCGCATTCTTTCGGCGAACGATACGCTTTCGACGATTTTGCACGCAGAGGGTGCGTCCGGAAACGCGACGAAAATGAATTGGCTCCTCGTCAATTCCGAGTTCGAACATCATCGAACAACGATGTCCAATAATTTACGATCACACGGTCCTCTGGTTTAACGATTTCAAGAAGAACGCACAGAAGGCGAATAATTTATCGTTGCTCGCTTCCTGGCCTCCGATGCTCGAAGAACTTTATGCCTCTTAACGACGTCGATTATGACTAGACGATAAAATCGAAACCTCTTCCATTCTGTCGCGGATAATTTCGAAATAAATTTACGAAACGCGATGATAATCTCGTACAAAGCTTTACACGCGAGCTACATATATATAATCAGTATGGTTCCATCTTGGGGTAGATTTGGTATCGTAAGATCGTGAAAGGAATGGATAATTTCATTGGGAAAATTTGTGGATTTGGTGTTTGCTATATTTCTCAATATTCTCTATTTATTAGTTGCTCGTGTTTTCAAAAAATAATTTAAAAATGAAGAACAGTGGAATTTGTTGACAGAATGGGTGGGTGGGTGGTTGCTAAAGAAGACAAAGGTAAGACACGACATTTGTAAAGGATCACTGCCAAATCGTGATCCCACGGGACTATTTGGTAGACGGTCTGTCATTACTTTCTTGTCATCGACCATGGAACAACGAGGTATCTATTGTTCCACGCCATTAAACCAAAGTAACAAATTTAAAATAATAAAACGGAGCTTCATAAATTTATTAATAAAATAAATCTGTCATCGAGGAACGGAAATGGCGTATAATTCTCTCCTAAATTATGTAATGGTCTAGAGTAATAATTATTAAGAAATTATTCCACTAAAACGATCATTCTATAATGAAGATTACACGTAGTGTCAAATCTGAGGAATTATTTCTACGAATCTCGAGTATTAATTAATCTTCTACTAAGTTGCGAATTCTTCGTGTCAAATCTCGCGATTATATGCTACTGTTATCACGCTTATGACATGCATAAAATTCGAAGAATTTCTAAAACTTGTATCCAATTTTATCGTGGTTGGAGTAGATACACAGCTACCCAAAAATTAAAGTAACCACAATTAGATCGTAGTACAGTGGATTAACCCTTTGCACTCGAGAGGTGAGCTTCAGTCACCATTTCATAAAATTCGGAAGATCGATATTAATTAATATTTCAAATTTAATGTAATGTCACAGTGTGCGAGGTATCGAAATCAAATAATTCTACAATTCTTTATTTACTGCTGAAAAAGGTATCGTTAGTATTTTAGTAGAGAATTTTTGAATTTCTATTCTTCTCTAGTCAAAAAATCCTCAAGTGCAAAGGGTTAACACTAGAACTACCAATCTAATCAAAATGACTGGTCCCAGAATTTTCCTTTTTGCAATCACCGAACACATACACCTGCTTTAAGAATAAAATTGGTATCAACTCGTATTAAGAAAGAACTGTAATCAATATATCCACTCATATTTATGGTACCGCTGAAATTACTATAATCTGTGCACGTTATAGTTTGGTACCCATTAAAGATCGGTAGTCCTAGTGTTAATCCTCGAAGCAATTCCACGAATTGTCAAAAATCCTGTACATTCTCTTCTTACTTGGACTCGTATTCTTCCAATTGATCGTGATCGAGAAATTACCTAGGAGAGTACCAGGGAAGAAATCCCAAAGCGGGCAACTGCAGGAGTAAAAGTTTAACGAGAAGAAGCTACCGCTTGAATGAAGACGAAGCTCAAGTACATCAAAGTGCGATTCCATGGAGCCTGGATTCTCTTTTCGCGAAACGAGTTTGCGAAATTCGTACTTTCGCGTGTTGCTATTTCGTGGAAGAGCACGAGAAAAGAACGGCTGCATCGGAAGCGTATGATACCCTGTCAAACGTCGTGGCTGATGGATTCATTGCGACTTTCCGAAATACTCGAGACGTTGTTCGATGTATTTTAAGAAGACCAGAGAGCAGAATGCAAGCGGAGAAATTCGCTTCAGCTTTCCGTCAAACGTATCCGAGTGAAATTCTTTGGAATGACGACACGGCCGCGAGTAAAAGTTCAAACAAAATGGCCGCGAGAGAATTCCTGCCTGCGCCATATCAACCGATAATCCTTCAAATCCTTGGCTACAAAAGGGATCAAAAATTCTATGGCAAAATCCGCTATTCCGATGAATAAATAGATAGATGGCTGGAGCATAAAGCACTGAGAATTTCCCTGGACACGTGCACGTATGAAAAGAAAATTCCGAAGCCAAACAACATTTAAAATATTGATAAATCCTCGTCGAGAACTGCGAGTATAACAGAAGCAAAAGAAAGAAGAAAAGAGACTTGTAAAAAGGAATCTGCCACTAAGCGTGCTGTCAGTGTAACACGGCTGATAAATTCGCCACCGAATTCCGTCGTTCTTCACCGTTCAACGTTAATGAATCGCGAACGTCGAATCCGTTTATTTCTAATCGAAAGGCGTTGTCGTTCTCGCGTGTTCTCCTCGGAATACATTATTTTTAAACCTTCCATCGTCCTGTCAGACTGTAACAAACCCACGTGACGGAATGGCGCTGCGATAGAGCCGACGCTCCTCCATCCCGCCACGAGAAGCCACCACCGCCACGGCTGAGAGAAAGAGACGAGGAAGAGAAGTGAAAGAGGAGAGAAAGGGGAGAGAAAGAAGAGAGAAACGTGGAACGCTTTGGAAGACGCTTGTTTCGCAACTGGGAAAGCTCGTAGGCCGGAATAAACGCATCGTGGGATAACGTGGACCGCGTGTGTAACTGCAAGCGAGAAGCAGAGGCGGTAGTAGAGGCGGCTCACGGGCCGGTGTGGTTAGCAGACACGTAGTAGTAGTAGCAGGGGTTAAGTATAGTTTATACACACCACCGTTGGCTGACTATTTCTGGCGGCGCCGGCGAAATTCCGAGGCCCTAAATTGGTTATCGCGCTTACCGCTTAACGAGATCGCCTGCCGCAAGGTCGACCTTCTTCTTCTTCTTCTTGCGCCTCCTCTTTTTCCTCTTTCACATCCTCCGAATACTCGGTCACACCGCGGGGATATTAAACGGCGGCGGGGTCGGCCGGTAGAGAAAAATAGACGAGACGTCGAAGCTCAGCATCGTCGGAGCGCGGAGGGTCGGGATGAAGAAATTAACATGCGAAGAAATGGGGAGAAAGGAGGTTACGATCCGTGGAAGGGGTACGCGGTGATGGAGAAGCTTAGAGATTCTTCTACTTTGGTAGCAATTGGTGGAAAACGAAATAGATAGATCCGATGATCAAAATCTGCATGGAAGAAGCTCCATAAAAATTATGAAGAAATTCCAATTGGAAATTGGAAAGAGAAAGCTTTAGAATACCTGCAAGGGGTAAGTGGTGATGTAGAATCTTAATGATTTCTCTACTTTGATAGAAATTGGAGGAAAACGAAATGGATAGATCCGATGATCAAAATCTGCATGGAAGAAGCTTCATAGAAATTATGAAGAAATTCCAATTGAAAATTGGAAAGAGAAAGATTTAGAATACCTGCAAGGGGTAAGTGGTGATGTAGAATCTTAATCATTCCTGTACTTTGGTAGCAATTAGTGCAAAACGAAATGGATAGATTGGACGATCGAAAATTTCACGAAGGAAACTTCATAGAAATTATTAAGAAAATCCAATTGAAAATAGGAAAGTGGAAGATTTAGAATACGTGCAAGGGGTAGGTGGTGACGTAGAATCTTAATGATTCCTGTACTTTGGTAGCAATTGGTGCAAAACGAAATGGACAGATTGGATGATCGAAAATTTCACGAAAGGAACTTCATAGAAATTTCAATTAAGAAATTTCAATTGAAAATTGGAAAGAGAAGGATGGGATGAGAGAAACTAAGTCTGATAACCGTGTGATAATCGTTTCACCCCGTGGTGCGTAATCGTTTTGATTACTCGCTCGGAAGAATGTCGATGAAACGAGAACAGAGAAATTGGAGAAATTCGAAACATCCACCGGATGAACTTGTCGAGATCGTGTTCGACGAGGTGGCAAGTAAAATTAATTTACAAATGCTATTAAGAAAGCTAGGCAGACGAGTATTGTTATTAATAGTAACGCTCTATTTTCGTAGCAGATGTTAATAGCGACATCGTTAATTCGTTTTCTTTCTTATAACGAGGTGGACACGCTGCGCTATGCGGCGACAGGTGGTTTAAGCAAATTATTCGTAGACATGTTTTGGCAAGACAAAACTCTATGTATAGCGTGCGAGATTCGTTTATGCTTCGTTTACAACGCACAAACAGCGTGCATCCGAGTGTCTGACAACAATTTTTCGTCCTGGAGAAACTCGAGATTCCCGTCACCTAAAAATTCCGAATATCGTAAAAGACAAACGTTAGAAAATTCGCGATAAACGAACGAAGATGACCAAATTTTAATTCAACGCGAAATTCGTAGATCTGGAAAATTGATCGCTAAGTGACATTTTGCATCCTTTCTTTTTAACCCCAATAAAATTACGAAAAAAGAAATAAAGATAGAGAAGGAAAAAAATGATCATGCAAGGGGGAAAAATAGAGAGGAAGACTCACCTGTGGCGTCCACACGGAGGGTTGATTGGACGCCCGCGAGGTGCTCTTGCTCCTGGACCTCCATATCTTCTTGGCCACCAATCTGCTGCCGTGATGCACCACGCTGCTCGAGGACTTGCTCTTCTGCATCGCTGTGCCACCTGCGGAATTGGTGGACGATGACGTGAGTGCCGGTGAACCGGGTGCCGAATGCGGCTTATCCTTGTGCGCGTTGGAACCGTGTAGGAGATGGGAAAGGAAGGACTGATGGTGATGATGCTTAGGGGTCAGTGGTTCTTCGGAGCCAAGGCCAGCGTCGATGCTGCTCCTCGAGCTCGCGTTTCTACTCGGTGGCGAGGTGGTCGTGTCAGCGTCCGACAGATTCTCCGATGGATTCTCCGTCGAGGACATCTCTCTGTAATTAACGGCCCAGTTGTCTTCCGTTTGACAACCCTTGTTATTGCCGTCGTCGTCGCTTAGCTTCGACGTCTCCCCTTTGGCCTTAATATTCCTCAGATTTCTGTCATAGTTCACCCGCTTGAACCTATCCACCTTGTCAGCGTCCATGGACTTCTTTCTAGCCATTCGAAGGTACCTTTTGATGGTATCGCTGACAGACGGCGAAACATCGTCGTTATCCACGCTGCTTCGCCTGCGACCGCTCGTTTTGTGCATCGATACCTCCTTCGACTCTTCCTTCTCCCTCTCCAAGAGCACAGCGTCGAGAACCTCGCGAGGAACAGGGTCCGTTTGCACGCCGTCGTTTACGGGCCCTCGATCGATGCTGGGTTCTTGCACGGCTATCAGAGGCGGCGGAGAGATAAGGTCTCTCCTGGCCGACCAATCCTCCGTGTCTTTCGATGGTATTCTCGTCCGCTGGTGGGTCCACCAGCGGGAAGACGGCGACGTGTAAGCGCCGGTAGCACGTGGTCCTCTGAACCCTCTGGTGCACCTCAGGTCAAAGTACAGCTTCTCCAAGAGCTTTCGATCGGTCAGAATAGCCGAGATCACGTGTTCTCGAGTCGCGGATTTCCTGTAGTATCGACTGATCGTTTGCATCAACGATTTGTGCACAAAGTCGCCTTGATACGGCTGCACCGGCATCTGAACTTTGTTCGACGTTTCACGCGAGTCTCTGTGCAGCGAAACCTCCTCGAGTTTCGCCTGAGCCACTATCAGATCCAAATGTTGCTGAAGCTTGCTTATCAGACTCTGATAATCGAACGGCTCCTTTCCCTCCGCCTGGCCAAACGCACCACCCGATCTCTCGAACGACTTCGTCGTATCAGCCGCGTCGCTCTGCATGTTCAGATACTTTTGCAACATGTCAGCCAACGCTTTCGTCTCGGAGTCCTCTTGCGGGAATTTCCTGCTCTCCGAAGGACTCGACGGCGTGCTTCCTCCTTCCGACGCCAGTAACCAATCTCTCTTAGCTTTCGCCAGGTCAAACTTGCCCGCCGTGGTGGTCTGAAGGATGAACCCTCGAGGCGGATTCCTCACTTCGTCCGCCTCGTCCGCAGAGCTAGCCTTGGTTCGACAACTGCCACCCTTCACTTGCCTTCGACGCCTCTGCGATCGAAAACCCAACGTGCCCGGATAGGAAGCCTTCCTCCAGAGTAGAAACCTCGGCTCCCTCTGACACACTTCCTGAAAGTATTGCTCTATCTTTGGAATATCCTCGGGCCTGTTGTGCGTGCCATCGGGGATCAGGCGTCTGCCGGCGTCGGCCATGTACCGCCACGTCTTCCTCGTCAGCAACCATCGCTCTTTCGAAGGTTTGCTCGACCGTTTGGTCCTCCGATCCCTCGAGGTTGGCGGCGTACCCCGGAACGAACCCCCTGTCTCCATACTGTCCCGACGCGAACGTCGCCTACCCCCAGGACGCTCCGCCATCGTCGCGTCCTTTTCCTTCTTCGCCACGCGAACCACTTTCGCGGAATTATTTTTACTCTTTGAACACGATCACCGACCGACGACCCGACCAGCCGACCATTTGCTCCGTGCCACTATACCATTACCGAACACCCGCGTGGCATTCACTCGCGGCTACGTCATCGACGCTCGATACCAGCGCACATACGACGTTCGATCGTTCCGTCGAACCAACACTCGCAGATATCTCCTCTCGTCCAAGGGAGCACGAATGGAATGGACGGGACACCGCACTTTGCACACTCTCTGATCTGTCACAGCGGAGGAACTGAGCCGGCACGGGTGAAAAATTGCGTCGAAGTTTCTGGCTGATCGATGAATGACGCAGTTTCGTGGAAGACGGTATCGTCGAGAGAAATAATGGCCGGGAATTCGTTGAATTTTCCCCAGCGAGGTTTCCTCCTGTGCACGCCGTTCGAGGGTCGCAGGCTCGAGGACACGTGAAACGGAATGACGAGCGTGACGTACTCCAGGGTACGAAGGTTCGAGCTCTTCTCTCTCGGAGGTGTAAAGCGTACGGGAAACGCGTCCGTGCTTTCTTCCGGCAAGTATAAAAATCGAATGGCCACTTGTTGGTCGAGTGGGAAATTACCGGTTGTTCCCAGCGCGGAACACGTAACCCTGCGAGAGCAGAAACTGATCCAACTCTCTCGGTTCCCCGTATCACGCTTATTTTTATTCCGCGTACGAAACTTTACGCTCTTTTTACGCCGGCTAGCAGCAGCAGGCCCGCGTTCGGAACTTCAACAACAACGGGCTCCAGATTAATTTAGACTTCGCAGATCCCACCGAAATTCAGCTAACCACTGCTTCTCCTCTGCACCTCCTCCTTCGTATCCGACTCTCGGATCCACCGCGAACGACACGCTGTCCCTCTCCTCGTAATCGATCCTCGCGAGCACCATCGACGACTCGTGGTAGCGGAAGAGACGAATCGCCCAGACCAATTCTCCACTTAACCTTGCCAACTCGAGTTTCCAAGCGAGCAGCTACAGGTTTCCAGAGACTCGCCGACCAAGCCTCGACCCAAATTTAACTCGTCCTCGCAGAAATGGATCGAAGCGATCGAGAGCGGAATCGGCGGGTGTAGCACGCGCGTTCTCCAACTGAGAACCACTGATCCTCCGATCCCGTTCCTCCGGCGTCCTTCTTCGGCGTCCCTCTTCGGCGTGCCCCGTGTGTAGAGCTCGGTTGCACAGGGGGTCGAGGACACGCAACGCGAGAGGCGAGACGAAACGAACGCGAACGACGTGGTGCGACAGTGGAGAGTCGCGTCGAGCAGACGTCGAGGAGAATCACGTTACGTACGGCCGCGAGCCGGCAAGGTGGAAGCTGCCTAAGGTACGCGACTACTGCTTCTCAAGGCGTCGCGACGCTCGTGGACGCTCCGTGTCTAAAAGCGTCTTTGCCCCTTCTTTCCTCGTGCCTCTCTTACGCGAGAAGAGAAGCGAAGCGAGTGCGAGAGACGGAAAAGGGGAGACTGACGGACGGCGAGAGGTGGAGCGAGAGAGACAGAGGAACGGCGTCGGTGGAAGAAGAGGAAGAAGAGGACGATGACGATGATGAGGAGAAAGATGAAGCGGGAAGGACGGGGAGGAAGGCTCGGTTGGAAGAGGACGGAGACGAGGATGGAGCGGACCGAGGAAGAGGTGCTGCGGTCTAGGGTACCTGGGACCGCAGACGAACCGGAGGTGGTGTCCACGACGTTGTCATCGTTTGCCAAATACCGACGCCGCTTTCTGGCCAGCCGCGTCTACGTGCACAGCTCTCGCGTACCTCGTAGTACGATAGTCCCCGCCTTGACGATTTGTTTATAACGATCGCGCCGCTTCGCGGACGGCGCGCAGACGTTTTTTAGCCAGCGTTCCAGGGGACGCTCGCGACGCGACGCCTGTTTTCGTAACACCTCCGACGTCCCAGTTCCACGATCGTCTTTCAGGGTCCGTCGCTCGTAGAAAATATTTTTCTTTTCTCTTTTCTTTTCTCCCTTTCGCCCTCTCACTATCTCTCCATCTTTCTCTTTTGCCGTATAGCGTGTCCCGAGCGGATGACGGGGGCTGAATCGAGTCGTGAGTAGAACGATCGGATAAGAATTATCCGCGTTATCGACGCCGGTGGAAGAATACGCGATATCGCGAACGAAGAGGACCAGCGAGGGCAAGAGGAGCGACGCGAAGTAGTAAAGTCCGGCAAATCGCGTGAGATTCTGTCGAGAATATCGATTCTGTTTGCCAAACGCTATAAGAAATTCCTGGCGAACGTGCAATTTCTAAATTCGTCGGTTCAAGCAACTCTGCCGCGAACTTTTGTCTTGCTACGAGTTACAAGTGTATGTCTATGCTTCGACGGGGAGAAAAAAGGGGCGTGGAAGGAGAAAAATACCTTACTCGATACGCGTTTTCGACGAATCGAAAAACAAGCCCGGATCGATTGGCGAATAGCGCGTTTGCGCTAAATCGCAAACATAGACCGAAACGATCTCACCGATTTAGAATCGTATGTCCAGAAATAACTTCACTTTTTCGCCGACTCGAAGGTTGCACGCGGGTCTATGCAGAATATAAAGGAAAGAAACGAGAAAAGAAACGGAGGCAACGTAGCGAGGAGATGATGGAGCGTCGATATCCACGTGCACGATGGCTCAAAGTCCGTGAACGAAGCTCACGGTCGGAAGTCGAAAAAGGGAAGTGAAGAGGTCCGAGGATTACCTAACGTTTCGGGACGAAAATGTGGGACATTTCTTTATACGCTCGCGCGCCACTGACGTAGCACGATAAAAATCGCCATGAGGGCATTGCCTAATATTCCTAGGGATGTATTCCGCGTCCGGGACTATTTCGAGACTCATTCTCTAATGCAAGTCAGACCACACCTCGGCTCGCCTATATGGTGATCGTAAATCAGCGCTGGCCTAGCTCGCCGGGACTCTTTATTTTTTCGAGCGGAAAATCGCCGACTGATTTATCGACGAATGCGCCCGGAATTTCTAGGCTGCAAGCAGTCCGGCCGAAAAATATGGAAGCCGACGGGGCGAGCCTCGCGAATTCGTCGACGGCCCGTATCCGTTTCGTTGCGATTGATCTCTGGCCTACGTGAAAAAGGAAACATCCGAGCTGATGGAGTTACGACGAGCAAAGTGGCATCGAGAATAGAGGTGTAGGTAGATCTAATCGAGGAGCTGAGTGCTAAAGCGGTACCTATCTAGGCAATCTTCTTACAAATTTCCAAACCTCTATGAATAGACAACGTGTCTTGGCTTCTCTATTAATTCGCTACACTAATCCATTCCGCCAAATTAACAACCTATCCCCAATTACCCTTCGAAACGACAAACGTGAAACAAATTTCAATTAAATTTCCGAGTCTTCCAAAATTATTTACCAAATTTCCCAGCTTCTAGTGAAAACAACAAAAATACTTCTTCCTAGACCTCGCACGAATCCTAGCCATAGACGAGCATTGCACAGATAAGACACCCCACCCTGACTCCCCGTTTCATTTGAAATCCACTCGAGAAACACTACAACATTATCATACTCTTACGCCAAGAACAGTTCGAGCTACTCATCCGACGCGATCGCAGCGCGGACGTAAGCGCGAGCGAATCCGCTCGGATTATTGAAATCGCGCATCCTCGAACGGCTGCAGCGGCGCGCGGGTTAAAAGTGGGGTGGCAGCGTGGCGGAATCTGATAAAAGATCGGCCAAGGCGCGGATCGCGAGAGGGACAACGCGTATTGCGCTATCTTTAGCGTTTACGTTTTCTCGACGCCGAAGTGTCTGCCAGCCAGCCTTATCTGTACTCGTCCGCGCGCCTCGAAACTTTCTTATCTAACGTGACAGGCGGACTTTCGCGGGTCTAACCGGTCACTTCCGATCAGCTTTGTGTCCGAAACGTTGTCCACGTTCCTAGAGACCGACGATAGATAAACGCGAGGCAAATGTCGCGACGCGAACGACACCGACGAGTCGATTTTGAAGACGAAAGGACAGAGGCCGAGGGACAATTGCTCGTTCACGACTGTTCTAATTGTTCCGCGAACTCGTGGGTGTTCTGGCTGGAGGATCGATGAAAGATTGGATTTGTTTGGTTTACGTAGGTGCAATTTAGTCGGAACGTGGCGTGCTACGTTCGTCGATACTGACTTTGAGAACATTCCCTATTTTTGGGCGATACGATGCTTCGGAGTAACCGAGATGACGGTTTTATCATTTCCCGAGGAATTTGTTTTCTCTCACTACGGATTATGATCCGCTAAAATTTCGGAAAATGTACAGTCTGACGATTTAGATTTACATTACGTGTCGGAATAGGTTTGGGTTGTAGGAAAATGTAAATTCCGCGTGATTCACTAAGCATAATGAAGTCGGGTGTCCTAACAGCTGTCAATCGTGATGGAAATAATCATAGAGTCGATAGATCGATCGATTTTTCTTCCTATTTATTTTGCTTCTTTCGTAATATATATATAAGGATAAGAAATGCAAGTGTCAAATGGCGTCACTAATCGATGGAATCGACTGATTGCGAGTGGATGGAACGCGAGATTATGTTCGCACAAAATTGAACTGTCACGTTGTGTGCAATTGAGACAACCATAGGTGGTTTACGATTACGATAGGATGGCTCGTATGGATGTTGATAGACACGTCATTATCGATCGCAGAAAACGGAAGGGGCTTGACGGATGTGGTAAAGCTGCCATTAAACGGTAATTGTATAGAATGCTTAAATGCCCGAGAGTACTGAAAACAACGAGAATCTATCGCTTAAAAGCTTTTTAACGAACGTAAGAAAACGCGAAATCATCGTAAACGGACTGTTTCGTTACTATAATAACTTACAGCTTCGTTGTAATAACTTCGCGAATCTGCTCAATACACTTTCGTAAACGTTGTGCTCAATATCGTACAAAATTTACTGTACGATTTCTCATTTAGAGAATTTATCTCTAAACGATGATCTGTAGATCCTTATAATTTGTAATTGATCACCCTTCCAATCTTTTCTTCTTCATCGAAGATTCTGCTAAATTTGTAATAGGTAATTGATTTATAATTACGATTTTGCGATTTGTGACGCAAGAATTTTCCAGTCTTTCTAATGACACTCAAAGCTGTCTTAATCCCTCAGTCAATAGATATTGTTTTCACTACGCCTCCATGTTTAATCGCAAGCTCAAGTACGACGCCACCCTGTCAATCTTCGCGATCTTCAGGGGTGGATCTGATAAAAACGTGTCGCGGCACCCCCACGCGAGATTTACCATCACCACGATCAAACACCGACGTTAAGTGCCCACGTAATTTTACCTACTTTGTCAGAAATCTAATATCTTCTCCTAATTGCCTCCTCGTTGACAAAAATCTGAAGATAATTCGTTTACCGACGAGAACTAAATTTTCCCTCCATTTTATATCTCTGACAATTATTTAACCCTCGGCATCCAAACATTCTCGCTGTTATTGTCACGAGATTCGCGAAAAATAAATTAAATTTCTTGCCCTCGAAAAAGAAAAGGACCCCGACAATTTTACTCGAATTTAATTGTAAGGATCGAACAGACCCCGGTTATAAGTCAACGATTCCATCGCACAATTTCGATCAGTTGAAATTTCATTTGAGACGATTAACGACAGACAGGCACTCGTGAATGAAAGCTGCCCGTCGATCGTAAGACACGCGGTCTCACGTCATCGATCGATGACGATCCACAGGGATGAGTTGGCTGATGACCGATGTCGAACCGGCCGTCACGAGAGAGCAACGCGCAGTGTCATCGACTGATTGTCGCTATTTCGAGCGAACTCTCGGCCAAGCCTATTTAAAATCATTTGCATCGCCACGTGAGAGCTTCGGGCCGGCATAACAAACAGCGGAATGTCGCGCGATCGCAAACCTCGTGACACGTAAATTAATACTACGCCTATGCTATCGGTGCACTTGAACGCTATCGCTCGCTAGATCAAACGATAGATCCATCGGTCATCCTAGTTCTCGATTTGCAAAACTCAGAGCGACGATACGAATATCTAGGAATTTATCGTTTCTCCTCGAAGAGTAGAGAAATCGTTGAAGAAGAGCCTGGATTCGTTACAGAGTGACGTTACGGTGCTGATCGGCTACGTTTGAAGAATCCGAGATCGAAGGGGTGTGTTCCTAACGTCAAATCACTGAAAAAGTGTATATACGCAAATCCCAACGTGATAATATTTATAGCATCGTGCGTAAAAAGTAAGCGGCAAGAATAAATATACACTTCGAGCAAGGTTTGAATACCGAGTGCCTTGGGTATCCAAAGATTCGGGCATCTATGGAACCTTGTTGCACGACGAGCAGGTATTACACAACGACTTAACGACATCCCGAAGGTTTTCGCTCGTTTAGAGTATGTCAGTGATCACAAACACCACGATACGGTTCCCTAAATTTATTTATATTCGATGAAACGAAGTATTTTACTGTCAAAAATTGCTCGCTCGCGATATCGTTGGTAGATATCGTTGATAGGGTCCAGTCAATTTTAAGGTAATTAAGCAACTCACCCTGAACCTAACCTAAACCACTGTACCGTATTTATAAAACAGCGACATCAGTCGAAGATTTAGTATGATATTTTGGATACCTGTTCAGTGGTATTTAAATTTAAATCAAAAGGTGCGAAAATTAAGCAACCTAACCTAAATCTAGACCGCTACGATCCGCCATGTTTGGTAGCCATGTTAGGCGGCACTTGAGTAGATTCGAAGATCGTAAAAAGTACTCGACGTACAGTCATATTAAGAAGAACGATATCGACAAGGGGAATACGTTTACCGAAAGAGTCGATACTGACAGCGAGAGTAGAATAGACAGGATGTGAACGCTATTTCCGCTGCTGGAGCAAGCAGAGGGAAGAAAGACGAAGGTGCGAGAGAGAAAGAATTACGGAAGGACACGGGTAGCGTAACAGCGCCAGAATAATCGTCCCAGTGGCGTCTTTTAATCCGAACCGCCATACGAATCTATTTTTCGCCGGACAATCGCGCCAGAAATACCGGACGGCCCCCCTTCGTGTTAATTCTGTTCTGGTGCTCACCACTTGGTCTGCGCCGCGTATACATCGCGCGAATCCCGGCATTCTACCGCTTCTTTCACAAGAAACGGATAGATTGCCTCAATCCGACTAATTAGACCCACGATGACCGATTTTTCTCCGCATTTTTCGACAACAAACGGAAATCCTGAACGACTAACCGAGTCGATGTCACGATAGTCTCGCACTCGACATAGTTTCGCTTTGTAATCCAACGACGAGACGAATTCGAAGTAGCTTCTAAAATTAATCGTGACGAAGATCCGAGAGATTTATTTGCCGAAATTATCTTATATCTCGGTATCGGAACTGAGAGGGACTGGAGACGCTGTAGAAGGTAAAGAGACAGGTATGGAAGAAGTTGCACTGTAATTTAGGATGACAGCAAGTCTGCGAAGGAGTCTAGGAGATCTAGACGGAGAAGATCCACGTCGAAAATAACCGGGACTCGAAAATAAAATAATTAAATTAATGCTTTGCATCCGAGTGGGTATCGTATATCGAATCGTCTGGATGAGAGCATCGCCTAAAAATAAACGTCTCTTAGATTAATGGCAATACAATTAGACGGGACTCGAAAAGCTCCGAAGGAAATTCAATCGTACGCTTAAAAGTCACCGCGACCCGACACTCGCGACAACACCGATAATTATCGCCGAGAACCGCGATCAAACGTCAATTAAATCAATTACCTAGGATCTTCCCTGAAACGTTTCAATCTCGCGAAGCCTTACGCAACGAAATCAATGTTGCAGCCCGGAGACTTAACAGCTTAACGACTTAACTCGACCACTCTATGCAGACCTAACCTTCCGTTGATATCAAAGATGAACGGAGTAGACACGACGGTTAATTCTAGTTTATTTATTCGACCGTTTATTCATTTATCTACACGCGAAAGGCAATCGATCCCGAAGGCTCTCGAGATCGAACGAGCTGCTCGATCGCTCGAGGTATCGTTCGTCCTTTGAGCTTTCGAAATTCTCGAAATGCGTGCAGAGAAGGCGCAACGAAACGATCGACGATCGGCAAGGCTCGGTCAGTCCTCGCCGGTCGTATTATAAAATGTGCGAATTATTTTTAGCGGGACGCAAAAATATCGCAAGGTCGCCGCACGCGCCGGTACTTTTGCCCGTGCGTCGCGTGCGCCTTCTTCGAGAGCTTGCTGTCCGAAAAGCTCGCGGCTTTTCGTCGTCGAACCGTCGGAGTCGCCACCGTGCAGACGCCGTCTGCTATTTGCCCGAAAGCTCGTCAGGTGGCGGCCATGTTTGCAAGCTAAGGGGAATCACTAGCTTTTCCGATATCGGTACTCGCGCTAATCCACGAGATTCGACGTTTACTGGTTAATGGTTAGCGTAATGGTTAATCGAACAACGCGATGTCGTATGCACACTTCTGTGGCTTACAAAAGCCTGTTACCATCTGTGGATATTTTATGCAGGAGAATTTTCGAGCGTTGATAACTCGAAACACCACGTGGTGTAATAAACAAACTTCTCGGTAATGAGCACGAAAATGCGGGAAGTAGTCTTTCGTATTATTTCGATAGAAACGTCTATTGCATTATGTAGAAGGATTTTTAATCCGAGTTTATCTTGCAATTTATCGACCAGGTGTTTAAAAAATATTCTTCATCAAAATTAATCGATAAGAAGAGCGACGAAATTAATTTAGTTAGCCTAATCGAATTATAAAAGAAGTTGGTCAAACGGCTGACTGTTTCAGAAAGCAAGTAATATACTGGAAATGGCACTGTTTCTTACAGAACTCCTCAAGCGAGAGAAACGTTTCGTGTCATTAGCTTCGGTATTATGTCATGCAGTAACGTCAGCGCTATGTCATATACGAATTTAGAGTGCGTAAGCGTTTCAGATTGCAGTGACACTTTTATTCAAACAACCCGGCGATAAATCTTGAAACGCAAGCCCCATTGTCAAGATATATATTCCTTTCCACAGCCGGAGTTTCATTCCGAACAGAAATAAAATCAGTGCCACAGAAAGGATCGCTGTTTAACTGCATTGTACTACGTCTTACAAAGCCGCGCTGTCTGACCAACGGTGGCTCATTTCACTTATCGTTACCGACTCCTCCCGCTCTCTCTCGCGCCCCCTATCCCGCCGCCATCGACAGATCCACAAAAATCTCACGTAAATGTTCCAACGAGTCACGAGTATTCGCGGAACAACGTCTAACCTAACAAAAGCAGCGTCGATATAAAGCCCGTTCTACGAACCGCGCGAAATTTCTCAATCGGGGCTACATAGCTAAGGTAGAATAGTCTCTTCGGCGACTTGGCGCTGCCGAAGAGGACGGAATTTCGCTGAAAATTTCTTCCGAGAACGACGAATAAAAGCGGCAGACTGGCCGTCGAAAATAGCCGAAACACCGGCTATTTCCAACATTGACACGAGAGATTTACCGGACGGATGATTAATACCGAGACACGCCACGAGAGAGCGGGCTAATTAAGCCTCAAGGTTCTGTCCCATTAAACGCATGGTGTCTCGTACGAGTTTAATAATCGTCGTCGCGAACTCTGGCTCGCTAGCTTGCTCGCTCGTTCGTTCGTTCGTTCGTTCGTTCGTGCTTGCGTCCATCCGTTCGTTCGCTCGTTCGCGCGTTCGTTCGTGTACTCGGTCTAGCCGGGAAGCCGTGCAAGATACGTTTTATGTCACGACACGTGTGCGTGGTAACCGATGTTCATCCCGTTCCAAGACCTTCTAATACGCGGAATAGATCTTAGAGCGTAGGAGCCCGACCGGCGTTAGGCCTTTGGCCTTTCGTCGAGTAATACACCGTTTCACGTAGCGCGCGCGTGTCCGGAGTGAGGTTATGTTCGTACCGTATGAGTAGCAGGCATGCGAAACCTATAATCCCGTGTACCTGTGGTCGCGTTTACGCGCGACGTGGAACGCACAGACGATTCCGAAGTGGATAGAGCTTATTTATGGATTATGCGGTCCAGCGTATGCCAGCCGGCCGGATTCTACACGCAGCCGGAACGGGGATCTTTGCCAAATACTACGCGGCGTGTACACGTATATCGATCTCGTATTCGATCTTGTACACTGTCGCGAGGATTAGCGGGGATCGAGATGATCGCGAAGGTGTATAGCTACGATGTTCGACACAGTTTGCGACGGCAATAATTTATACAGAGGGCGCTACCATCAACAAAGTGGTTTCAAGCGTGTTTGCTGTTGGAGAAATTAGGTGATACGTTAGAACACTTGGTCGGAACGGAAAGAAAGATGGACGATTTCAAAACAATGCGATATATTTATTTGAAACGAAGCTTAATGCCTTGAATCAAATACGAAATATATTATATATATATATATTTTATTCGTAAAAATATAATTATCTGTTAACGTATTTAAAAAATAACTATTATAAGTATTAATTGTAATTGTATGTACGTTAATAGAGAGTTTCGAAGTTTAAAATTGCCTATTTGTAAGAAACGTGACCGCGGAACAAAGCGATCTATCGTGTTTTCCGCGTAAGGTTTCTTTAAGAGGTTAGGAAGCACTTCCGAATTATCCCTCTGATCCAATTTATTATCTAAATATTTCGCTCGTAATATTACGGTTTATAGGACAATGTATCGACCAAGGATGGAAATTCGGGGAAATTTCCGAGAAAGACTTTCGGGAAAGAGCTCGAAGGCGACGTCTCTGTATATGCAACGTGCATTCTTGCGACACGTGCATCGTTACGTTTACGATCATTTGGCAGAACCTTGCGAAAGCCTCGTATATTCCCGCGAGTTACCGAAAGCTTCGCGACAGCGTATCTAATTACCAGCCATGAACGCGCGTACATACGCACACGTGCACGCGCGTGCGTGCGTAAAGGGAATGATGGATCACGAATGTTGTGTGGCCGTGTACGTTAAGGGAATGATGGATAACGAAAGAAAAATATTTAGATCGTTCGAAAATAGCCGTGGCCGGTTTTATTGAGCATCCTCGTTCTTGCGTGTACCGAAGATCGAATCTAAAGCTGTTCGAAGGCTCCCGCGATGATAAATCTGCTTTTCGTCCACAAATCGAACGCGTTTCGAGCCTTTGAATTTAGGCTGCACGTGCTGCCTCGGCCGTTTCTTTCTCCGCGTTTTATTTCTCTTTCCTCCGCGATTTTAAAACGAACGAACAAGATCGGAGTTCGTTAAAAATCCGATTTTATCCGAGGAAAACGCGTGACAAAAGTCGATGGCACCCGTTGCGTAACGCAAATGGGTATCTTTCTCTTTTCCCTTTTTTTTTTTTATTTTCTCGGAACGATTTTTATTGCCGGGATCTGGTGTACAAAGGGAAACGATATGATCGTCCAACGAGGAAACCTTTCAGGAAACGACGACGATAAAAAAGATCTTTTTGAACTCTAGCCCCGAGGTAAGGCGAAAAAGAAATCGGATGGATGCTCGCTAAAAGACCTATGCCTCGTGAATAAATAACGTCAGCTTTATTTCAGCGGTGTTACACGATTTATTTCAACGATGGCTGCTCGGAATTTAATAATACTCCGTCGTTCAAATGTCTGTTACGTGCCTAACAATACGAAATCACGGTGGATCCAAACCTGATCCGAGAAACGTTCGATCCGTTTAACGAAGAAAATTCACGGAACCGCGAGTTATTCGCGTTTGCTCCCTTCGCTTTCTAGCGTATTATTTCAAAGTCGTGACGTCGGCGAGCATCTGTCAACTACGAAATTTTCCTTGACGTATCGTACGAGTAGCTTGCCAATACATACGCGTGCTTTTCACGCGAGCCAGTACGTACGCGCGTCCGTATACGCGCGAACACGTACGAGTACAACTCACGGTAGCTGGCAGGTATCCATGAAAACGATCTCTCTAGGTCTATGCACGAAATCGATGTACTATCTATTAACCTAAAATAAGAGTCTTCACGCATAATGCGCGCCCGAGAACACACCGACCAACGTCTGGGGGTGTAGCGTCGTACCCACCCATCCCTATCGGATCCAATTTCAAACTTCTACCTCTTTCGATTTACTTTACCATGCAATCTATATTTTGGTACGTCTTTAATTTTTCCCGTGCGCTATTTGGAATGTTTTTAATTAACCTCGAAGAGACACGAGTCAGTCAATGTTCGAACGTGATCGTCACATGTTTGCACGCTCTTTCTGCTCGCCTCGTGCACGCTGTTGGAACAGAATTAAAGTCTCTGGGCGTGTTTCTCGTAACACGTGAAATTAAGTGAAAGGTATATTTGCAAAGGACGGCCCAAAGTTAACGTTGCGGCTCATTTGGAACGTGCCGACACCACGCTATCAAGAAACGGCGAGTTACGAGCGAATCGATTTTCCCATTAGCCACGGTGCATCCCCGTGAAAGGCAGGGATACGATCGCGTGCCAGGAAGGGCCACGATCAACCCCACGAAGACTAATACGAGAAATTTCTCGATAGACGAAGAAGTTCGCGAGGAACAATATGGTGAATTTTACGAAGTTCGACGAAAAAGACGAAAAACGTCACAAAGAACGCAGAGAGAGACGATAGGAAGAAAGAAACCACGGAGAATGACGCTTCTTCTGAGGAACTTCACGAAGGTCGTCGCGAGATACGTCGCGAAAATCGGCATGGAGAACGTCACAAAGAACACCAAGAGAGAGAGAATGCGAAGAAAGCCACGAAGTACGACGCGAGAAACTTCATGAAGGTCGTCGCGAGATACGGAATGGAAAATCCGATCGGTATGGAAAACTTTGCGAAGAAAATGGTAGGAAGAAAGCCACGAAGAAGTCGATGGATCGGTTGCAGAGTACCTATCGGGACGACGATTTCGACGGTCGATGATTTATCGGACGCGTCAGTCTTCCTGACGTACTCAAGACGGCCCCGGGAAAATCCCTGACGAAACGGTTTTAAATATATACGTGGACCCCACCCCGATCGCTGTCCAGCTGTCGATCACGTTTCATCAACGGTTACAGAAACGGGCGTAAAATACGTTCGCCATCCTCGCGGATAGGCTCGCGGTTTAGAGTTTCCACCTTCGTCTCATCCTCTTTTTCTTCCTCGTTTCGCCTCGCCTCGTATTTATAGATACTTCTCGATGATACACGCGCGACATCGCGAACCGCGAGGGACGAAGACGCATCGGCCGCGACGAATTTTGCAACGAGTCCGAAATTTTGTAATCCAAAGACCCCGTCGGACAAATTCGCCACGGTCGAAGCACCGCGAGACCGTATCGAAATAAATCCTCTAAGATCCACGAGAACGCGCGGTGTCTCGATGATCCCAGTTTTAATTTCCAGGGATAATGGCGCTCGAGTGGATCTCGCGAGCATCCGATTCGTCGAAACGACACCGGGGACCGTTTATTTTTAATGCCCCCCGCGGGAGATCGACTGGTATCGGTGGATCGCTCGATCCGCGATTCGCGAGCGAGTGTCGTCGTTGAAGGAACGATTTGCCACTGTCAAAGTGTCGCGGAGATCGAGAAATTGGAGGGTGCGGAGAAGGGTGAGGCGGGGTGGAAGGCGTCACGCGTTGGCATCCTCTTTGTACGTATCCTCCGCGTCATTTCCGAGTGACTTTGTTCGAAGGAAAGGGGGATGATCGGGGATTCGTGTTAACACGGTTCCAATCATCGGTCAGTGACCGAGCACGTTGCAACCGGTGAATATTCGGTTCTAAATTAAACCTTGATACGATGCTTAACATAGGGATATCGTCACGTGTAGACGCGACGATAAATTTGTTTACACGGAGAAACAGAGAAAGAGACGGCGATAGCGTGGATACGGGTGAAATTAAACGGATGAAAGAGCATGGCCGCGGTGGTAAGAATAATTAAGAAAGGTAGGATTGCTGCGTTGCTCGTAGTCCGCATATAATCTTATTACATTTTCATAAATAAACCCCTGGCGCCGTGTAAACGGGCCTCGCGCATGCAAGACGATCGGTTTTATTTCACTTGTACGTGTGCCGCGGTGACCGAAGTTTTCAGCGCGGAACTACATTTAAGTTGGCAGATTTATGACGGCCGCGGAAATTATACCGGGATCCTACACAACCTCTGCAACGTATTATCGAACGCTCCGCGTCTCCGCGCGCCAGAAATGTATAATAAATCTTTATCGGTAATAGCAACACGTGGGAAACGGGAAAAGAAAAACAGCCTCTCCTTTCCCTTCTTATTTTTAACTATAACCCGACTCGGACGGGTTCGCGGAGCTAAAAAAAGAATCACGACGTCTCTTTCCGTCGGAAAGTTACTTTCACGGTCTCTTTCTCCGTTTCTCCGGTCAACCCGAATACGAATCACTCGTATACGCGTGGAAAAGTAAGGAACAGAGACGGCAGATCTCACCGATAATATGGTGGTACTTCTCGACGAACTGAGCGGTGCTTTGAATTCCCATGAGTGCCACGTCGATGTTGGAATACCAGGGTGCGGAATATCGTGGCTCCGACTCGACGCAACCAACGCCTGACATCTGTTCCTCGATCGTCACATAATTCCCTGTTCGGCTTTTTACCACTCGACACTTTTCCGCCAAGCGGGCAAATCCGAGACCGCTCGAACGATCGGCGGCTCGCTGTCTGACCATGCACCGGCTTCAACCACTTTCTCCACTATATCTGCTGCAGCGGGGAATGGGGGATTCACACCGCGAAAGATCACCTCTCGAACAGCACTTTCGATCCGGCGCCCGCGATCACCTCGATCGTTCCAAATAGACGCACTTGTCTCGGGATCGCGAACGAATGGGAACGGAACCGCGTGGAACACGCTTCAACGTCGTTCAGCCTCGCGATCGTCGTTGCTTTCACGATCGAGAGAATCCACGTCTCTTTTCTTTTCTCTCCTCTCGACAACGACTGTCGTTCACCACCGTTTCCTGTAATTCAAATATTTGTGGTCAGACACGCTGCAACGCGATACTACTCTACGTGCGTGCGATTTATACGACTTTCGATCGTCCAACGATCCCGACCCGCGACCAGGGTCTACCGCGATCTATCGCCAACGAATTCGGCCACGATCGGCCAGACAGCGGATATCGCGCGGGCCATGCCGCGCTTAAAGGCGGTCCAGATGTAGAAAAGAAACGGAAGAAGGCGAAACGGTGGGATTTATAAAAGCCCAAGTGTAGGAGAGTCGTAAAAGAGCACGCGCAGACCGGGGCACAGCGAGAATAGAACAATATACAAACGGGCGGACACACGCTGCGACGTGTTCCGTGAAATTGACCAAGGCTAACATCCCGCTACCGATCAGCAGCAGGATCCTTTTAAACGGCGCGAAAATCGCCGATGCTCGCGTTTCGAGACTCCATTAACGCAAAAATACGTGGGAATTTCGTTGACCCGGCACGAGCTGATACCGAACCACGCGTTCACCGCATCGCGGACAAAGAACACGCGGAGGGAACGACATTTCGCTGAAAACACGCTTGCGCGTCGTTTAATGAAGTGCTACTGGAAACATTGCCCCCTTTGATCGCCCATTTGCACCGGCCGTGCCTTTGTGTACAAACTCGCGTCTCCCCGATATCGCCTAGTATTAATACGCCACGCGTCGGACTATAAACGTCGCTCTCGCGGAAACCAGCCCAAACCTTTCGCGAATTCACCCCGGCTCCCCCCTGTTTTCCCCTCGTCTCTACCTCCTGTCCACCTCGCTTCGCATTATGCACGCGTGCATCGCCGTTTCGCAATACGGCATTGTCTCGAAATAACGGAAACATCATCGATAACACCGACGGTCTGGCTCGCGCGAACGATTCTCGAGACCTCTTCGATCGCCAACGAGATATCGAACAGGATTACCAAAGATCTCTATCCCGCTGTTATCGCGACAACTCGACTCGACGACACTTTCGCGCGCGTATTTTTCCAAGCCACGAGCGCACACTCGCGATCCACGGCGATCTCGCGTCTATCCGAGGTCGCTGATTACCTCCTATTTTTACGGCTCTCGTACGCGTGCCTCCGCAGCTGACACGGGAGTATCCTTTCAAGGAAATCACCTTCTCCGTAACCGTATATCGCACGCACGGCGAGCACAGGCTGCCGCGTAACGCGACGCGCTGTCAAACGCGACTACGCGATACACCCGCGTACCCGTGAACTCTGTAATAAATCATCCGCGCGGAACCCGTGCAGAGCCGTGTAGATCGCCGCTACGCCACACGGCCGGCACCACGTGTCACCTGGCACACAAACACACGCTCGAATTCAGCCGTGGTACCGTTCCCGGTTCTCCAACGCGGACGCGCCAGTTCACCGTAGTACCAGCCAAGTGCTCGCTTTTACGCTCGGCGTATAGCGCTGACTGAAAAATCACGGAGACACGGTGGGACGCGGGAGTGGCGGTGGATCGTGACGATGGATCGTGGCGGTGGATCGCGGCGGTAGATGGTGGCGGTAGATCGTGGATCGTAGCACAGCAGTGGCAACGCGACTCGTACCGCAACCGCGACTAACAAGCACGCTTCGTGCGAGCGTTTTTCTCTCAGCCGGCACACACGGCAGTCGCACGACGACTACGTACGAAGACGACTGGCGTACGATGACGACAAGTGGCACGAGCACGACGAAGTGGACGACGACGGTTGTTGCGAGGACGGTGCACGATCAACGACTGCTGAAAGGGAGAGCGCGCACCGACGACTGGTTGGACCGATAGGCATTGCCAGAGCGCTGGGACTCTCGTGAGCTTATTTTAAAACCGCTGTCCTTCCAACTCGAACGACCGTCCTGCGGCAACGCTCGTTGTAAACGCCGCGCCGCGCCGGTATCGTGTAATCGGGCTTCTTGGCAGACCCGAGGCAAGTGTCAACCGAGAACTGTCCACCGTTTCCATGGAAGGAGCTTCCCGACTAGCTGGAACGTCTCCTCGGAATACTCAGAGGGGAGAATAGGGTGACGAGCGAGCTCTCGGGGACCCGAGGGGTTTCGTCCCTGGGGGGCGATCGAGTTTCGCAAACGAGTCGCGTGTTTCGTCAAATCGTATACGCCTATGTACGCTTGTATACGCTGGGATGAGCCTAAAATCTTCGTTTCTCTTTTCTTTCTGCGAAGAGTATGAACGCAGCTGCCGCGATCATCAGCTCGTCGACGCTGAACTCTTCGTCGTACCGATTCGACAATGTCGATCGATGTCGATGCAACCAGGAGGCGGCTTTGGTCTCAAAGACGGGCTCGGTACATCGGTTTTCCCTTTTGCTTCTTCTCTTACACGCGCAAGAAGATTGTCTACTTTTAGTTTTACGAGTCGAGGCGGTAGTCGACTGTGAGATACCTTGACGTCTTTTTTTAGCGCGTTTCGACCGTCCACGGTTAATCATATCGTTTTGTTTGAGATACAGCGAGGGAACGATTGTTTTTCCTCGAATACAATGACAGTCGATAAGGTGGACGTTCGACACGATGCTTGCCATTCGTGTTTCAGATCGGTGAAGCGAACATAAAAGCCGAAATTGAGTTTTCCAAGCTCAAAGTCAGCAAACTACGGTCGTCGCGCGAGAAGTAACAAGAGAGGTACTCCAAGGAAAATTTTGAATTTAAATGACAGGCGAACGAATGTGTGGATGCTCGCAATTTGAATTGTATAATTGATGCCAATGATTTTATGGATTAGAGAGAATGGATATGAAGACGTTTCGTTGGAAAAGTTGCGAATTTCTCACCTGCGACTACGTTGGCTTCGCGCATAACGCTGTTATACTGTTATACAGTGGTTATAATTAAACCGGATGATTAAGCGGTTTCGAGTAGTTCAAATTTCGGTGTGTAATACTAATCGTTCGATACCGAGGTAAACCGATGCTATGATTCACGCTTTTCTTCGCGGACGTTGTTCGAAATTTATGCAATTTGCCGAGATATTAAAATTTATGAAATATTGCCAATTTGTGTCTCTTATTTTCATCTGTAATCTCTCGTTACCGATACATAAATACGGGCGACTTTTTACTATGAAATTGTTAAAAAATAAATCCTGATGTAAATTTTAAGATGAGAATGAATCTTCTGTCTCTACTTCTCGTGTAATACTTCATTTTGGCCAAAAATACGGGAGGAATAAAAATATTTTAACGTACGAATGAAAATGTATCTTATAAAAGTGCGAATGCAATTATAGTTTATAAAAAATATATAAATTATCGAATTTATTGTTAATAAGAAATTATTCGCAATGTAAATTTGCAATAAAACAGAAAAAATTAATAAATTGCTGGTTATTACTTGAACCTATAACGTATTTATGCTAAAATGCACCTATAATTTGCAATAAGTATATTAATTATTGCACTGATAGTTAATAACAAATTAATACTGTTAATAGCAAATTGTTCGCAACGTAAATTTATAATGAACGTGAAAAAATTAATAAATTAACAGGAATTACACGAACTTATAACGTATACTTGTGTTAAAATATACCTATAATTTATAAAAGTTTATAAATTATTACACCTACTGTTGATAACAAATTATTACTGTTATTAACAAATTGTTTGCAATGTAAATTTATCATATCAGTGAAAAAATAATTAAATTATTGGCTATTAGGGAGAGAAAATAATAAATAATGGAATCGGTAAAGTCCGAAAATTTGCGATCGGGGTGGGGGGCTCGGCCGATCAGCGGCTATATAAGGAGCAACGCGAGGTGGGTTAAGTCATTTGTCGGTTCGACTTCGCGAGTGTAACATCTAAATTTTCGTTGTGCGCGAGGGGTGGGATTCGAAGTGAGGTTGGGGCTGGCCCCCCCACCCTCACCCCACCCCATTACTAATCATTCCTTTTTTGTTTACAGGTATTAATTTTTCTTTTTTTCAGTCATTAATTATTTTTTCTTTTTTCAGGTTTTAACTACTTTTTTTTCTTTCAGAGAATATTTTTTCGCTTTTATCGAATTTTATTTGACAATTCGAATATTTCGTATAATATTCGAATGTCTCTTCGTTGGATTGTTTATGTCTCATCTTTGGGTTGTTTATATCTCATCGTTGGGTTGTTCCTTCCATTTGGTTGATCATTGTGGTTTATATTCATTTCGCTTTTGTCATGTTTTACTTTGTTTATTATATTTATTTATGTTTTACTAATCATTTACTAATCTGTTTCTTTTCAGGTTTATATATTTTCTTTTTAGGTTTTCAAGTTTAGACCTAAGTAGTTATAAGCAGATATAAGATAGATCGCTAGCCTAAGTCTCATGTGCGCGCTATCCGTTCAAAGGTAAGCCACCTAACTTGGAGAAAATATACATATTTTCCCTTATCCCTCTCGTTTAGCAAATAGAACATAATTGTTCTCGCGATAATCGCGATCGTTCGTTAGTACCGACTAGCCTACGCGACGTGCTCTCGTGTACTGGATAAGTACATGCTTCGTAAGTCATCCTCGCGACTCGTCTCCGACACTCATTTCCAGTCACTGTCAATCTCGTCATGCATCGGGTTCCAGGGTGACCCCCTCGAATCGGTGCGTCTTCTGACCTCGACCGGGCGGTCCGCTGCCCAAGTCGTACGCGACTTGGGCTCGGGCACATGCTGGCTGACGGACTAGTACCATCTACGGTTAGACCACAGGGATGATTAAGTTCTACCCCGTGTGGCTGGGATGCGAAGTGTCTGTCTTGGCCGGCAACCGCCCAGATGGGCCCTCCTGTTGACACTAGAAGTTTCATTGGTTCAGGGACTATCCTTGGTCCGCGTGTAAGTCTTGGCGAGTGCGACAGTGACTGGAATTGAGCTAGGCGCGATCGGGAGGGTGCCGAGGTATGAAGTTATCTCTGTACACGGGAGTACATCGCCTAGGCTAGTCGGTCTTTCGAATAATCGCGAACCCTTTGTAAGACACGAAATTTAATAAAGTGTCAGTAGATTTTCACTTTAACTTCTTTCGCTCCAAGTTAGATTAGGATATCTTTGATACGGATGGCACCAGTAGGTTGCGCCATTAGGGCGCATGTCCGGGTCTCGATGCGTAGCCACCTCCACGTGGTGAGGCCTGGTAATTGGTATCGTTTTCTAAAGAGAAATCTTTGGGAAACGATACCAAGCTAAGAGCTACGCACAAAGTTTAAGATATTTCCTATCTCTTATATATTTTCAAAGTTTCCTTTGAACTTTGGAAATAAAATATAGCCAAAATTTTGATGGATAGCATCCATGGATATTGATGTCACTTTTTCGGAATTCTATCAATGTGATCTTCTGTCAACGTTATATTCGTCTAATCGAAAATCGCTTATTTCTATTTATTTATTTATAATTATATTTCCATAATGTATTTATCAAATTGTATTGAAATTATCTGCATCGTAGCCTAAAAACGTTTGTATACCCATTATAAAAATTTCACTATAAGGAAAACAAATAAAAAATTTAAAAAAAATAGTTTCTATGTTTTCTACACCCTATTGTTAACGATAACAATAATTATAGTTAGTCCTGCACAAACGACATATCCCTCTTTAGTGTTTTACTGAAAAATTCATTGTATATAATCCTTAACATAACGCTATATAAAGAACTGAGGAAACGTGACGACATCCTGTTCTTCATAATATAAATTCAATATGCCCCTAATGCAAACGGTTAGAAAAGGATAGAGACGACGCTGCAGAAAAAATCACAAATTTCCAAGTTTCTACGATTAATTTATGAACTGTTATAGCTGCATCGCACAGCTGTACTTTTGGGCAACATTCTCATGCAATTTTTAGAGGTAATTTGCGGCTAATTAGCTTGTTATTAATAACTATTTGAAGGCGAATGCGATTTGATAATAATAACCGGCACGATTGTTAGTCAAAATATTCAATTATAAACAAAACAAGAAGTAAAATATGAACACAAACTATATGGGAATATTACTAAGGATATTGTTTTTATAATGCGTGAATGTAATTCATAAATTAGTTGCATAAAAGATAGTTATTAATGACAAACTATTGAGATCTTCGACAACAATACGAACACTCCGTACAATAATTACTAATAATTAATTAATTAACGAGAAATTTATATCTAAAATAATATTAGAAAGTTCTTAAAAGGTGCCTTTTCACGATACAATTATAAAAGTTCATAAATTATTCACAGAAATTGAATACTTTAATAATTTTCCTTTCAAGTCAATCGTATTGGTGAATCGTCATTCGCTATCCTTTTCTAAGGGTAGTGCAAATCGTTGATTGGCGCTAAGGTAGCCAATAAGAAAGACCTGCGATCAACGCCATCTATGATTTTGGATCCGAAGCTCTGTAATGTAACAGGAATATAGAATGCGCGAGGAGATCGTCTAAACCTCGTCACACGATAGACAAGGATAGCAAGTGGTTAGAAAAGGACAGAAGCGACTCCACAGTGAAGAATCACAAATTGCCAAGTTTCTACGATTAATTTACGAACTTTTATATCTGCATCGGAAAGCTAGATCCTTGAGCACCATTCTTATATAATTTTCGAAAATAAATTGATGCCAATTAGATTGTTATTAATTTTTATTTGAAGGCGGGCGTGGTTTGGTAACAACGGACGCCATGATTGTTCGTTAAAATATTTAATAATGAACACAGCTAGAAGCAAAATATGAATAAAAGTGGTATGAGAATATACGCTAGAATATTGTTCCCGTATTGAGTCCATGAATATCACAAATTAATTGCATAGAAGATAGTAATTAACGAAAAATTGTCAGTATGTTCGGCATTAGTTCAAACACTCTGCGTAATAATTATTAATAATTAATTAATTAGGGAGAAATTTGTATCTAAAATAGCATTGAAAACTTCTTTAAGGACGCACCAATACGATGCAATTATAAAAGTTCACATATTAATCGTGGAAACTTGGTAATTTGTGATTTTTCTATATTCCTATTACTTTTAAAACCCTCAGGTCTAAAATCATAAATGGCGCTAATTGCAAGTCTTTATGATTGGCGGAAACACCGCTGAAGTACCGCCAATCAGAAAGACTTGCGATCAACGCCATCTATGATTTAGAACTCGAAGCTCGAGAAAGCAACAGGAGCACAGAATAAACGGAGAAGTCGTGACGTGATAGACGAAATAAATAAAACAATGGAACGATAATAAATAACTAATACACATTCTCTTCCCTTCTTATTCACTTAAGAAGCCCATAAAGTTTTCTACATTCTTAATAAGTTTAGCCCAAACAGTGATTTTAACTGGACAATCAGCATTCGTTTCTTTACTTGGCACATGGTAAGTCTGCAAGGATACGCCTTTACAACGCAATTATAAAAGTTCATAAATTAATCATAAAAACTGTAATTTATTAATTTCTCTCTAAGTGTACAGGAGAGTGCATGGGAAACGAGAAAAGAATGGCCACAAGACACAGGAAGCATTGTTGTGTCCATGGAGATGTGCCTGCGTCACGCAAAAGAATGTAAGTCTTTGTATTAACATAACCTTAAGCTGTAAATAAATATTGTAAGATATAAGACATTGTTTTTCTATCTTTTATTAGTGATCGCACAGCCTGGTTTTGAGAAGATAATACTTTGTTGAAATGAACAGGCATATGCAATAAGAGAAAAATATTGGAGTTGAGGAATATCACCAGCATAGAACGATTAGGTGCCAAAAATTATTTTTTCTAGTGAGAAAAAATTGAAACAGTAATACAAATATGTAAGGTATGATATGTCTATTGGATTCTAGATCGGCTAACTATATGACATACAGAATAGAAATATTTGGTGATCAAATAAATGTTCAAACAAGGGAGATGGTTTAGGCAGACAATAGGAAATAAAATTAATTCAAGTGAGAACCTCCTGTAACAACAAGATGTAGAGAATACAGTGAGACTAAAAGGTATGTTGTATTTCTGATTGGAATAAATATTAATATCATTGATCAAAGTCACTGGTCATCGCTAATGTGTGAAGTTTCAGAATATTGGAGCTAAGGTATATAAAGAAAAGGAAGAAGTTCAAATGAAAGCTATGAGAAGAGGAAATGCCTATTATGTGGAATGAAGAAACAAAAAAAAGGCAGCATATATACCAACAAAGAAAGATGTGTGGTATCGATATGCAAATATGAGGATCATTGAAGAGATGGAGAATGCATAATTGGTAATAGTTATGAAAAGTAAATATAAATCTTGAGTGTGAATGTTGTTTTAAGCCAAAAATCTGTAGAAATATCCATAGGAACTTGGAAACTATAAAAACAGCAAAAATAATGGGGCTGTGACACATGAACCTGATCGAACCGGTAAAGCCAATGTCCAAAGGAGGTAATAAGTACATCTTATCTGTTGATGATTATTCGAGAGTGATTATTTTTTTCTTTCTCTTATAGAAAAAGGGTCAGACAGCTGAGGAGATAAAAATACTGGTAACATTTAAAGAAAATCAATCTGTCAAGAAATTGAGAAGTACTTACATGCTTAGACAATGAAGGTGAGTTTGTGAGACAAGACTTCTAGGTATATTTAAATCAAAAAGAAATAAAACATAATTTTAGTCCAGCAAGGACACCGTAATGCAATAGGGTTGCTGTGAGGAAGAAGATCCATCAAAGAAACAATAAAAGCGCTTATGATACATTCAAATTTGACAATGTATTTTTGGGGCAAAAGCAGTGAGTACAGCTGTCCATATAAAATCTGAGCAAAATTAGCTGACCATCCAAAACTCCTTATGACGTTTAGCAAAAGAAAAAGCCAAACATAAGGTATATGAAAAGATTTGTTACTATTGTCTGTGGGTTGAATAAAGGGGGTTTAGTACACAAACTTGAAGCAAAAACTTACAAAGAAATATTTTTAGGATATGTACTAAATAATACATATTGAACTTGCTGACCAGAAAAGGATTAGACGAGGAATAAGTGTTATGTGAAATTGAATGGGGCTGTAACACATGGACTTGATTGGACCAATAAAGCCAATGTCCAAAAGAGGTAAAAGGTACATCTTATCTACTGATGACTATTGGAGAGTAATTATTTTTTTCTTTCTCTTATAGGAAAAGGGTCAGACAACTAAGGAAATAATTGAAAAAATTGAAAGAAAATTAATCTATCAAGAAGTTGAAAAGTACATATATGTTCAGACAATGAAGGTGAGTTTGTGGGACAAGACCTCCAGATTTGGTTAAATCAAAAGAAAATAAAACATGATTTGATTTCAGACAAGATACTGCAGTACATTGGAGTTGCTGAGAGGAAGGACAAATCCACTATAGCTTAATCCAAGATAATCAAATATCAAGAATTATTAGAGAAACTCATATATTTGAATACTTAAGTCTGGCCAGACATCTCATTTGCAGTAGGATGTTTGTCATAGTTTAATCATAATCCTAAAATGATAGACATGAATGGATGGCAGGGTTAATAAGATATTTGAGGGAGTATATTGACTTGAATTGAAAAATGTACAAAATTAAATCTAAGCTTTTACACAGAAAAATGTTGTTATATAAGGGATGTAGTAAAAACTGAGAACTTACAAATATGTTATGCACCAGATAAAGAAACGAATGCTAATTGTCTAACTAAACCACTGAGTGGCCCAAATTTGTTAAAGAATATGAAAAGCTTTATGGGGGTGTTAAGAGAATAAAAAGAAGGGAAGAGATTGTATGATAGTTATTTATATCGTTTTATTGTTTTATTATTCCCACCCATCACAGCATGAGTTAGGTAAACTGTTTTACTAAAAGTACTATTTAATCACTCTTAATTTTAACAATAACATTATAAGTTTGTCATAAGTATACTTAAAACTGAACATTAATCCATCCTGTTAGCAATAGGAAAAATATTTGTAGCTTTATTATAACTGAGTGATACATACTTTCTTTGGATAAGTCCGACTAAATGGTTTTGTTGAAAAAATGGTTTTAGCCACTTAGACATTAAAAACTAATGTTTTCAAGAAATATATTCAATAAAGGTGGTCACAATGCTCATGTATCAAATTATGTAAGTAATGTATAATACATATTATCATATGTTATACTTTTGATACTAATGTTATAATTAATATTATTAATTTATAACGCCTTTGTAGTAGAAATTTGTCATTTTTATAACAGAAATATATTTATTTTTGCTTCATTGATATTAATAAATATAAGAGACATCGTTTGATATTTTAGTACATAGCTGTTTCAAAGACGCAGCATTTTCCCGCCACAAATACGTAGCATATCCGGCCGGAGCCAACTTCCAGTTGGCGGCAAAGCGAGCATACTGGTAACAAATAGTGGAATATTCTTGAGCGTTAAAGTAAAACATTACAGACTTTTTCAAAACATTTCGGGAAGCAGTGATATCGCTGATTGACGTTATAATTACTACACCTGAAGAAATATATATTTGAGAAAAATAACGCGACGTGTCGGATATAAGTTCGTAACCATTTCAGTTGTCGATAACCTATCCAACATTATCCTAACATTTACGAATAGGACACAAGTTTAAGAAATTCTAAGAAGCTTACGAAGATCAAGATTAATAATTGTGAACATCTCTGCGGTGGTATGATGCATATATGAAATAAACTGACAATAATCTGTGCCTGAAAATCATGCAACACAGTTTACTTTCTTCGCCTATATTTCCGTGATTAGAATTTCCGATTACTCTTTCTCGGCATAACAGGATAGAATAGGCTTTTCTCTAACTAGTGTATCGAACCTCTTTCTGATTTTGGCAGTTCAGTAGCGAAATATAATGCCGAAAATGCAAGTGGGTGAAAGATCGTGCAGCGTAATAGACTTTTTTGATTTCGATCTACGAAACTTCGTGTCTGACCCGGATTTTTTCCATCTATCCCCGTAGAGCGAAATATCCTCTATCGAGTTTACCGATTTTTTTCGCGTTTCGCGTGTTCAGTGCCGTACAATAGTGCCGAAAGTGCGGGCGCGTGACAGCTCGAACTGCGTAATAGACTTTTATGATTTCGATCTTCGAAACTTCGTGTCTGACCCGGATTTTTTCCATCTACCCCGTAGAGTGAAATGTGCTCTATCGAGTTTGCTAATTTTTTTCGCGCTTCGCGTGTTCAGTGCCGTATAATAGTGCCGAAAGTGCGGGCGCGTGACAGCTCGAACTGCGTAATAGACTTTTATGATTTCGATCTTCGAAACTTCGTGTCTGACCCGGATTTTTTCCATCTACCCCGTAGAGTGAAATGTGCTCTATCGAGTTTGCTAATTTTTTTCGCGCTTCGCGTGTTCAGTGCCGTATAATAGTGCCGAAAGTGCGGGCGCGTGACAGCTCGAACTGCGTAATAGACTTTTATGATTTCGATCTTCGAAACTTCGTGTCTGACCCGGATTTTTTCCATCTACCCCGTAGAGTGAAATGTGCTCTATCGAGTTTGCTAATTTTTTTCGCGCTTCGCGTGTTCAGTGCCGTATAATAGTGCCGAAAGTGCGGGCGCGTGACAGCTCGAACTGCGTAATAGACTTTTATGATTTCGATCTTCGAAACTTCGTGTCTGACCCGGATTTTTTCCATCTACCCCGTAGAGTGAAATGTGCTCTATCGAGTTTGCTAATTTTTTTCGCGCTTCGCGTGTTCAGTGCCGTATAATAGTGCCGAAAGTGCGGGCGCGTGACAGCTCGAACTGCGTAATAGACTTTTATGATTTCGATCTTCGAAACTTCGTGTCTGACCCGGATTTTTTCCATCTACCCCGTAGAGTGAAATGTGCTCTATCGAGTTTGCTAATTTTTTTCGCGCTTCGCGTGTTCAGTGCCGTATAATAGTGCCGAAAGTGCGGGCGCGTGACAGCTCGAACTGCGTAATAGACTTTTATGATTTCGATCTTCGAAACTTCGTGTCTGACCCGGATTTTTTCCATCTACCCCGTAGAGTGAAATGTGCTCTATCGAGTTTGCTAATTTTTTTCGCGCTTCGCGTGTTCAGTGCCGTATAATAGTGCCGAAAGTGCGGGCGCGTGACAGCTCGAACTGCGTAATAGACTTTTATGATTTCGATCTTCGAAACTTCGTGTCTGACCCGGATTTTTTCCATCTACCCCGTAGAGTGAAATGTGCTCTATCGAGTTTGCTAATTTTTTTCGCGCTTCGCGTGTTCAGTGCCGTATAATAGTGCCGAAAGTGCGGGCGCGTGACAGCTCGAACTGCGTAATAGACTTTTATGATTTCGATCTTCGAAACTTCGTGTCTGACCCGGATTTTTTCCATCTACCCCGTAGAGTGAAATGTGCTCTATCGAGTTTGCTAATTTTTTTCGCGCTTCGCGTGTTCAGTGCCGTATAATAGTGCCGAAAGTGCGGGCGCGTGACAGCTCGAACTGCGTAATAGACTTTTATGATTTCGATCTTCGAAACTTCGTGTCTGACCCGGATTTTTTCCATCTACCCCGTAGAGTGAAATGTGCTCTATCGAGTTTGCTAATTTTTTTCGCGCTTCGCGTGTTCAGTGCCGTATAATAGTGCCGAAAGTGCGGGCGCGTGACAGCTCGAACTGCGTAATAGACTTTTATGATTTCGATCTTCGAAACTTCGTGTCTGACCCGGATTTTTTCCATCTACCCCGTAGAGTGAAATGTGCTCTATCGAGTTTGCTAATTTTTTTCGCGCTTCGCGTGTTCAGTGCCGTATAATAGTGCCGAAAGTGCGGGCGCGTGACAGCTCGAACTGCGTAATAGACTTTTATGATTTCGATCTTCGAAACTTCGTGTCTGACCCGGATTTTTTCCATCTACCCCGTAGAGTGAAATGTGCTCTATCGAGTTTGCTAATTTTTTTCGCGCTTCGCGTGTTCAGTGCCGTATAATAGTGCCGAAAGTGCGGGCGCGTGACAGCTCGAACTGCGTAATAGACTTTTATGATTTCGATCTTCGAAACTTCGTGTCTGACCCGGATTTTTTCCATCTACCCCGTAGAGTGAAATGTGCTCTATCGAGTTTGCTAATTTTTTTCGCGCTTCGCGTGTTCAGTGCCGTATAATAGTGCCGAAAGTGCGGGCGCGTGACAGCTCGAACTGCGTAATAGACTTTTATGATTTCGATCTTCGAAACTTCGTGTCTGACCCGGATTTTTTCCATCTACCCCGTAGAGTGAAATGTGCTCTATCGAGTTTGCTAATTTTTTTCGCGCTTCGCGTGTTCAGTGCCGTATAATAGTGCCGAAAGTGCGGGCGCGTGACAGCTCGAACTGCGTAATAGACTTTTATGATTTCGATCTTCGAAACTTCGTGTCTGACCCGGATTTTTTCCATCTACCCCGTAGAGTGAAATGTGCTCTATCGAGTTTGCTAATTTTTTTCGCGCTTCGCGTGTTCAGTGCCGTATAATAGTGCCGAAAGTGCGGGCGCGTGACAGCTCGAACTGCGTAATAGACTTTTATGATTTCGATCTTCGAAACTTCGTGTCTGACCCGGATTTTTTCCATCTACCCCGTAGAGTGAAATGTGCTCTATCGAGTTTGCTAATTTTTTTCGCGCTTCGCGTGTTCAGTGCCGTATAATAGTGCCGAAAGTGCGGGCGCGTGACAGCTCGAACTGCGTAATAGACTTTTATGATTTCGATCTTCGAAACTTCGTGTCTGACCCGGATTTTTTCCATCTACCCCGTAGAGTGAAATGTGCTCTATCGAGTTTGCTAATTTTTTTCGCGCTTCGCGTGTTCAGTGCCGTATAATAGTGCCGAAAGTGCGGGCGCGTGACAGCTCGAACTGCGTAATAGACTTTTATGATTTCGATCTTCGAAACTTCGTGTCTGACCCGGATTTTTTCCATCTACCCCGTAGAGTGAAATGTGCTCTATCGAGTTTGCTAATTTTTTTCGCGCTTCGCGTGTTCAGTGCCGTATAATAGTGCCGAAAGTGCGGGCGCGTGACAGCTCGAACTGCGTAATAGACTTTTATGATTTCGATCTTCGAAACTTCGTGTCTGACCCGGATTTTTTCCATCTATCCCCGTAGAGCGAAATATCCTCTATCGAGTTTACCGATTTTTTTCGCGTTTCGCGTGTTCAGTGCCGTGTAATAGTGCAGAAAGTGCGGGCGCGTGACAGCTCGTGCTGCGTAATAGACTTTTTTGATTTCGATCTTCGAAACTTCGTGGTTGAGAAGGATTTTTTCCATCTATCCCCGTAGAGTGAAATGTCCTCTATCGAGGTTGCTAATTTTTTTCGCGTTTCGCGTGTTCAGTGCCGTATAATAGTGCCGAAAGTGCGGGCGCGTGACAGCTCGTGCTGCGTAATAGACTTTTTTGATTTCGATCTTCGAAACTTCGTGTCTGACCCGGATTTTTTCCATCTATCCCCGTAGAGTGAAATGTCCTCTATCGAGTTTGCTAATTTTTTTCGCGTTTCGCGTGTTCAGTGCCGTATAATAGTGCCGAAAGTGCGGGCGCGTGACAGCTCGTGCTGCGTAATAGACTTTTTTGATTTCGATCTTCGAAACTTCGTGTCTGACCCGGATTTTTTCCATCTATCCCCGTAGAGTGAAATGTGCTCTATCGAGTTTGCTAATTTTTTTCGCGTTTCGCGTGTTCAGTGCCGTGTAATAGTGCAGAAAGTGCGGGCGCGTGACAGCTCGTGCTGCGTAATTCACTTTTTTTATTTCGATCTTCGAAATTTTTCGTCGGGACCGGATTTTTTTCATCTATTCCCGTAGAGTGATCTCTTGTTTAATTAGTTTGATGATTTTTTTTAGCGAGCAAGAGCTGTAGCTGAAGAATATAGTACTCGTTTGGTATTACCAGTGTAGGAGTATTGCATGTCAACGATTATACTATATGGTGAGGATTGATTTAATCAGTAGTACGTATATGTAAAGTATAATATGTGTATTGTTTTCTAGGTCAGCTAGCCCAATGACATTCGGGACAGATGTATTTGTTGGTGATATGAAAACTGAGTAATGTGGACGGGTTTGACAGATAAAAGGAGAATAAAATTACGTTCGGTGATATTTTCTTATGACAAGATACGCAGAATATAACAGGATTGGACGGTATATTGTGTTTCTGATCTGCATAAATATTGATATCAGTGGTCAACGTCAATGATTAGCACTAATGGTTTAAGTTTCAGAAAGATGAAGCTGAAGTAATGAAAACGGTGAAGTTCAGTGGATAATAAGAGATGCCAAGATAAAGAAATTCATTATGGTGTCCATTGAGAAGAATTCACTAATATCTGTGACCTCTTGCAAGACTGCCTATGACATCTGGGAGGAACTATATCTGGTAATTTACAACGTAAATTTATTATAAAATTGAAAAAATTAATAAGTCATTGACTATTACTCGAACTTGTAACATATTTTTGTTAAAATATTTCTATAATTTACAAAAAGTTTATAAATTTTTACATTGATTGTCAATAACAATTTGTTCAGAACAAAATTTACAAGAACAGTGAAAAAATTAATAAATTATTGCCTATTACCAGAACTTAAGCGTATTTGTGCTGAAATGTACCAATAATTTGCAAAAGTGTAAAAGTTATAACACTTATTTCTAATAACAAATTGGTCACAACTTAAATTTATAATACAAGTGGAAAAATTACTAAATTATAGGCTATTACTAGCATAAATAACGTATTTGCGTGAAAATGGATCTATAATTAGCAAAAGGTTAATAAATGACTACATGTCTTGTTAATAACAAATATTTTGCAACGTATATTAACGATAAAAGTAAAAAAGTTAATAAATTATTAGCTACTATTTAAACAAACAACGTATTTGTGTTAAAATGTATTCGTAAGTTACAGAAAGCTAATAAATTAATAAATTTATCGTTAATAGCAAATTAAAATCATTGATAACAAATAGTTTACAACGTAAATTAACGATAAAAGTAAAAAAAAATAATAAAATATTAGTTATTATAGCGGAAAAGTAACTTTTAAAGGAATCGGTATAGTTCGGAAATTTTCGCCGATTTTCGGCCGGCCGACCGCGGCTATATAAGGGGCCCGCGTGAAGGCTCGAGCCAGTTGTCGGTTCGACTTCGGAAGGTCCGCGTTAATATTTTTTCTTTCTGTTTCAGGTTTTAATTATCTTTCTTCTTTCAGATTCTATTTCTTTTATTCTAGATTTCATTGTTTGAGCATTCAAGTGTTTTGTACAATATGCGAATGCTTCAACGTTGGTTTATTTCTATATCATCGTTGGCTACATCAATGGCTATTCAGTGGCCATTGTCCATTCTCTTAAATAATTTAACCATAATTTCTTCTTTCAGGTTCTAATTATTATTTTTCTTCCAGATTTTATTTCTTTCATTCTATTTGTCTCTTTGTTTCAGCATTCGGGTATTTCGTATAATATTCGAATGCTTCGTCGTTGGTTTACTTATGTCTCATCGTTGGCTAACTCTTTCCTTTCACAAATTTTACGACTTCCGTTCGGTTTGTTTTCGTTAGAGCGTTCGAGTATTTCGTATAATACTCGAGCGCTTCCTCGTTGGTATGTTTATATCTCATCGTTGGAATGTTTCTGTCTCGTAGTTATGTTGCTCAGGTCTCGTCGTTGGCTTGCTCGTTCCATTTGGTTATTAACCTTGATGGTTTCCTCGTACTAATCCCTTTCCTTTCAGCTACATATTAACAATAATATATTCTGTTTTAGCTTTTAGGTTTCTCAAGATTCTGTTTGCGACACATCAATGAACGATGCGTGCGTTTACTTTTAAGTAATCATAAGATAGATCCATAGACTAAGTATCATGTGCGCGCTATCTGTACAAAGGTAAGCTACCTAACTTGGAGCGAAATTTATAAATTCTCTATCATTTTCTTATCCCCCTCGTTTAGCAAATAGAACATAATTGTTCTCGCGATAATCGCGATCGTTCGTAAGTACCGACTAGCCTACGCGACGTGCTCTCGTGTACTCGATAAGTACATGCTTCGTAAGTCATCCTCACGACTCGTCTCCGACACTCATTTCCAGTCACTGTCAATCTCGTCATGCATCGGGTTCCAGGGTGACCCCCTCGGATCAGTGCGTCTTCTGACCTCGACGGGGCGGTCCGCTGCCTAAGTCGTACGCGACTGGGGCTCGGGCACATGCTGGCTGACGGACTAGTACCATCTACGGTTAGACCACAGGGATGATTAAGTTCTACCCCGTGTGGCTGGGATGCGAAGTGTCTGTCTTGGCCGGCAACCGCCCAGCAGGGCCCTCGCGTTGACACTAGAAGTTTCATTGGTTCAGGGACTATCCTTGGTCCACGTGTAAGTCTTGGCGAGTGCGACAGTGACTGGAATTGAGCTAGGCCCGATCGGGAGGGTGCCGAGGTATGAAGTTATCTCTGTACACGGGAGTACATCGCCTAGGCTAGTCGGTCTTTCGAATAATCGCGAACTCGTTCGGGCGCGTCGCGATTTTCTATTTGCTCGCGTGTTTGATATTTCATTCCCTATTTTTATGGGAACTTGAAAATATCTTAGCGTTGCGACAGTAGAGTTTTAGTATATCGAATCGAAATCCCCTTTGTAAGACACGAAATAAAATAAAGTGTCAGTAGAGTCATTTTAACTTAATTCGCTCCAAGTTAGACTAGGCTACCTTTGATACAGATAGCGCCAGTAGGATGCGCCACTAGGGCGCATGTCGGGTCTCGATGCGTAGCCACCTCCACGTGGTGAGACCTGGTAATTGGAATTAATTTCCAAAGAAAAATCTTCTAAAGAAAAGATTTTTCTCTGGAAAATAATTCCAAGCTAAGAGCTACGCACAAAGTTAAAGATATTTCCTATCTCTTGTAAATTTTCAATGTTCTCTTCGAACTTCGAAAATTAAGAGTGAGCAATATCTGCTAAAGTAATATGTGAAGAAAGAAGAAAGAAGAATAAACTAAGTGGAGTAAGGTAGGTAAGGAAAATAAGGTAAGTAAGGTAAGTAAAGTAATTAAAATCTCCCTCAATGAATAGTCTATGTGCAGTATGTATATGCACGCAATCAGAATTCTTGGAAAGTGACGTCACTTCCAAGAATCTGTCAACGAGCAACCTCCTATCATGTCATGTTATCCTAGTACAAAGTCGCGAAATCGGCCTAAAATTTTACGGCAAGGCAGCAAAAGTATTGTCCGAGAATTCCCGGAAATGACGTCAATTCCTGGAACTGAATCGGCGAGCGACCTCTTATCATGTCATGTTATCCTAGTACAAAGTCGCGAAATCGGCCGAAAATTTTACGGCAAGGCAGCAAAAGTATTGTTCGAGAATTCTTGGAAATGACGTCATTTCTTGGAACTGACTCGGCGAGCGACCTCCTATCATGTCATGTTATCCTAGTACAAAGTCGCGAAATTGACCGAAAATTTGGTGGCGAGACGGCAAAGTATCGACCGAAAATTCTTAGAAATGACGTCATTTCTTGGAACTGTCTCGGCGAACGACCTCCTGTCATATCATGTTCTCCTGGTACAAAATCGCGAAATCGGCTAGTAACCTTTATACGAGGTGGCAGAAGTATTGATCGAGAATTCTTGGAAGTGACGTCATTTCTCGGAACTAGCTCGGCGAGCGACCTCTTTTCATGTCATGTTCTCCTGATACAAAATCGCGAAATCAGCCAGAAATTTTTCTTCGAAGCGGCAAAAGTATTGTCCAAAGTGGCGGCAAAAGTATTGACCACCGAACGGCAAAAGTATTGACCACCGAACCGGCAAAAGTATTGTCCAAAGTGGCGGCAAAAGTATTGACCACCGAACCGGCAAAAGTATTGTCCAAAGTGGCGGCAAAAGAATTGACCACCGAAGCGGCAGAAGTATTGACCGCCAAAGCGGCAAAAATATTGTCCAAAGTGTCGAACCGGCAAAAGTATTGTCCAAAGTGGCGGCAAAAGTATTGACCACCGAACCGGCAAAAGTATTGTCCAAGGTGGCGGCAAAAGAATTGACCACCGAAGCGGCAAAAGTATTGACCGCCAAAGCGGCAAAAATATTGTCCGAGAATTCTTGGAAGTGACGTCATTTCTTGGAACTGGCTCGGCGAACGATCTCCTGTCATGTTATGTTCTCCTGATACAAAATCGCGAAATCGGCCAGAAAGTTTTCTTCGAGGCGGCAAAAGAATTGTCCGAGAATTCTTGGAAGTGACGTCATTTCTTGGAACTGGCTCGGCGAACGATCTCCTGTCATGTTATGTTCTCCTGATACAAAATCGCGAAATTGGTCGAAAAATTCTCGCCAAGGCTGCAAAACTTTTATCCAAAGATAATTTTATCCAAATTCTTGGAAATCATGAGATTATGCAATTTCCGTGATTAATTTACGAACTTTTATAATTGCATCGTAAAGGGACAACCTAAAAGAACTTTCTCATGTTATTTTTTATATGAATTACTTCCTAATTAATTAATTATTAGTAATTATTGCGCGGAGTGTTTGAACTGATGCTGATCATACTTACAATTATTCATTAATTACTACCTGCTATGCAATTAATTTGTGATATTTATGGACTCATTATAAAAACAATATTCTTGCGAATATTTACATAACATTTTTGTTCATATTTTATTTCTAGTTTTGCTCATAATTAAATATTCTGTCGAAAAGTCATGGCGCTTGTTATTACTAAATCATGGTCGCCTCCAAATAATTATTAATAACAATCTAATTAGGCAAAAATTATGTAAAAAAATTATATAGGAATGTAGTCTGTAGTTCCAGCTTTGCGATGCAATTATAAAAGTTTATAAATTATTCACAGAAATTACGTAATTTGTGATTGTTCACTGCCGCGTCGTCTCTGTCCTTTTCTAACCGCTTGCTGTCCTTGTCTATCACCTGATCAGGTTTATACGACCTCCGCATACATTCTGTGTCCCTGTTATTCTTCAGAGTTTCGAATCCAAAATCATCGAGTCCAAAATGATCGAATTGTCGCTTGAATTCTATCCTTGTCTATCTTATTGAAGGTATAAGCGGTATAAATGAGTTGTATTAAATATTTGCATTTAATGTATTGAGTCTATTTATTAATACTCGTACTACGTATCATATTCTACTGCATATTGTAAACAATATTTTTCTTAAACCCTTTGCTATTTTTACACTAACATATACGTAAACAATATTTAATTATACGTAAACAATATTTAGTATTAATTTTAACAGTTTACCTTCACTAATAATCTCTTTATTATTAATTAATTTTCGCAGACTGCTATATCCTAGCTCCATTGCACTTGGTACTCGGATTACACGTCGCTACGGCACTGTCGATTCTAGAAAAGCGATAAAACCCCGTATACGCGTAACATACGAATATTTTCTCGATCTAATCGAATTGAAAAGTGCTTCGTCAATTCTATTGCATGATTTCTTCTTCAGAAAAGCCTACAGAATACGTTACTGTGCAATAAATTCTTCTCCGATAAAGAACTTCTTATGAAAATGCAAATATATACGTAGAAAGTACGCTCGGCGGCTTATTTTAAAATTTTGAGGACCAATTATAGTCATTCAAAAGCACAAATAATTATAATTATAAACATCGATAAACTCGTAATACTCTCAGCTAACTTGCACGCCAAGAATGAACCTCCTAATCTTCATACCTCTTAAATAATACTTCATTTTAGCATGAAATCGTGCGTTTTTAGAGAAACTCACGGTTTTCGAAGACTGAGGATGATAGACCAATTTTGGTTACGAATTCGTACTAAGGAAAGTAAACTGTACAAAAACGAAAGTAAAAAGAAGTGTAGACAATCTAAACTCTAACACCCAATAGATATTACAGATTAAAATTCGCGTTGAACAGTGTTATTGGAGAAGCTTCCTTCAAAATTTCATAATTTTCGATCTGCGTCTCGCATCCAAGTCATGTCACATGCCTATCGTAAAACTACGCCTCGAATCCGAGACGTATGCAACGTGTTAATTGCCGAGCTATGCGCAATTGTTTATCGATTGCTCTGTATCAATTGTTTTGATCAACTCGACAGCGGCTTGGAAATAAAATTAACGACCTACATGTTGCGTTGCAACGAGTCACTGGTCAAACCCTTTGCCGATACTGTGTCATCGGGTTTCTTGGCAGGCCACGGATTCACGCGACGAAACGTGACGAGTGTCAAGTTGACGATGGCCGCGTGATTCTACAAATTGCGAGCTTTTCCCCACTGTTTGCTTCGATATGACAAAAAGGCAACGAACCGATTTCCAAACCTCGTCTTCATTTCGTCGCGATATTAGATCCACGATCTTCGATCTTGCATACCAAGAAAATTAATTCCTTTATTAATAATCGAATCGTGATCGATCCTCTGTCTTGCTCGCTATTCACGAACCTAATCCGAAGAATAGATCCAAATCTGTTTTCCCAAAAGACGTTAACCTAATCGACAACGACGAAAAGTTCCGAGAACAGAAATCGCGTGGCACACCTAACGTCCCCAGTATGCAAATACGAAAACAAACTTTCGTGTTTTCCATCTAACCGATTTAACACTCACGTCGATCAAGCATATACACTCTCGATGAACGCTTTAATCTTCCGAGATCGCGAATTCTCTATTATCACTGCTGTACACCTATCTCACAGCGAAGTTTTCCACGTTGAGAAGGCACCTCGGATAACAAATGTTCGCCTATCAGCGATCTCGATGGCGCGGAAGCAGCGATATCCGTGGCTTTCAATCACGAAGCCTTAACCACCGGACGTTGGCAAGCAAATTTCACTCGTCGTGCAAATACCTGCGCTACGCGGCGTGCTCGCATTTAAACGTCCATATTTAGGGACAGTCTAATTATAATGAGAATATAGAAATAGCGTTCTATAATCGAGGCGACCCGCTGGTACGCTCGCTACGCGTTATCTCGTGTAAACTGGCACCGCGGTTAGGCGGGCTTCTTGGCAGACGTTACGCGCGACATAACACGCGCGAAGCGTCAACCTGTCGGCGAATGCGAGAGGGATCGAATCGGGAAATGTCACGACTGTATAAATAACGAAACCCCGCGCGTCTATACGCTTTAATCAGGAACGTGCGAGCGAGTCCAACGCGCGCGAAAAATGCTCGCGAGGCGGATCCGCGCACGGCCATGGAACAACGAGGCGTCGTGGAACATCGTCTAGCTAACTGGCAGGCTGTTAACGAGGGTTTTGGCAGGTCCGTTCGTTGTAACGCGATCTCCGCCGATTTGTCGACAGACGCATGCCTAATTAAATTGAAAAATCGCGACGCTTCGCGGGGAACACGCGGCGAGTTTAATTGCGGAAGTCGAATATCCTATTGGGCGTTCGACTTGGTCGCTTTTGACCCGTGGTCTTGGAGAAACGATTTTTCAATTTGTGGAAATGATTCGATCGTTGTAAATTTAAGAAATATACGAAACAACGTTGAAATCGAAACACTAGTAATTCCCAAATTCTAAACTACTTCGAATATTATATTGGGGGTTCGACTTGGTCGTTCTTGATCCGTGGTCTTGGAGGAACGATATTTAAATTTGTGCAAATGATTCGATCATTGTAAATTTAAGAAATATACGAAACAACGTTGAAATCGAAACACTGGTAATTCGCGAATTCTGAACTGTTTCGAATATCCTATTGGGCGTTGGACTTGGTCGCTTTTGATCCGTGGTCTTGGAGGAACGATGTTTAAATTTGTGCAAATGATTTGATTGTAAATTTCAAGAATATACGAAACAACGTTAAGATCGTTAGATCGTCAAAAATATACGAAACAACGTTAAGACACTAGTAATTCGCAAATTCTGAACTATTTGCTTCCCTTCTCGCTGCTAAAAATCTAAAATGATTCGTAATTCTTTTCCTTTTAAAATAAAACTCTTAATTCCAAGAAACAGTACATTGTTGCTCGATGGAATCAAAAAATCCTCGTGATGCGAATGGCTGATTAATTTTACCCCTGTAAACCAGGAACATAAATAATGCAACAACCCGGCTAATAAAGATCCGGAGAGAGAGAGAAGAAAATGAATAGAGCTCGCGAATTAACCTCTGTTATCTCTCGACGAACGTCAAATTCACGGAATCTCGGTCTAAAATTAAGATCGCTAACAGTCGGACTGGTTTCCACGAGTCGCGTTCGAAGATTGATCCTCGGTTTTCTTCAACCTGACTCTTGTTGCACGCTACTTTGATCGTTGCTCGCGTGGTACGATAACCCCGCGATTCGTCGAACGTATTCGCTCGCCGGAGGTAGGCAATCCGAAAGGAAGACATTTTGAAACAAAGCTGATATACGTCGCGCCTATGCCGGAGCTCGAGGCTTCCTCGAAATCCAAAAATGTTACATTGACATCGAACCCGTGTTCCAGGGATTTTGAACCGGCTTACACGGCGTCTTCGCACCTACCGGATCGCTTCTCCGAAGAAAGAATCTGAATCAGTTCGCTAGTCGCGGGAAACGCGACAAAACTCGAGGATATCTCGCGAAACGGTGAACGTTCTAAACGGCTACGCGAAGAGCGAGAGCCGTTCTCGAAAACCAAGTTCCACGGTAATGTAAACTTTTGGTAATACCTAGAAGGGATCCTTGGGGACACTTTGGACGCGGCTAAACAGCTTCCGAGAAGTATTTCGATAAAATGAGAATAGGAAATAAGATGTAGGCGTGACTGGCGAGATTGGAAGGTGGATCGAAGCATTCGCAAACGAAAATATGTAGGGATATACTTTGATTAACGAATATAAGGAATAAAAGATGTTGTTTAATTCCAATATATTTTTATTACGAGCTAAAGAGACTTAGGAGTAAAGTACAAACTATAAGATTAGACTAATAACTGAACTATCATCACGCAACTCACACTAGCACGTCAACTTTTCAGACTCCGTATAGCGCTGTCATCGAATTTCATCGACAGGACTGTCTTAGGACAACCCTTGCTCTCTCATTTAAACCTTGCGCTCTATCTTATTTCGTACTCGAGCTTTCTTTCTCAATCACGCATTTCCCATATGCTCCTTTGCATTCACTCTGAAACCTACTATTCCTACGAGTATTCCAACGCGATCGACCTGTATGGTCGTGTCTCGAGTGCGATCTAGATGATCGTTCGTCAACACTTTCATAATGTTCTAAGAATCATTTCAGTTCGTTGCCTCAATAAGGGCAGTACGTGCCAAGAATATTTCACGGCGCTTGCAACAAAGACGAGTTAACGTAGCCTGAAGCTAGTTGTAAATGGAAAACTAGCCTCTTTAATCTCCGTTCTTTTACCACTCTTACGTACCTATTTCGTAATTATCCGGGGGAATAACTGCGAAGAAAATTACGATGGAAAGTGCATCGAGTACTCGTGCGAAGAAATATTATTTGACGATTATTTGTCGATTATTTGGCGATGGTTCGTCGTCAAATGGGAAGAAAAATGCGCTTGGAGAATTATAATTGGCAAGAAAAATTGAATCGAAGAAGAGGAGCGCGTTTGAAGAGGTTGACATTTATGCGCGTGAATCTCGATGATCTCAGCTGGTGCTAAAAACACGAAAGAAACGGGGCCGAAAGGCGGGAATGACGGCGAATTAATTTGACGGTACGATCGCCGGTAACGATACGAAACAGTCACTTTACGTCCACATGGAAAGTCCCTCGTTGATCCTCCTTACTTTATGCCAAAATTTTCCGCATCGAATCACGGCATCCTCGATCCTCTCTAGACCCCGCGTTCCTCTAAATCAACCGTATTAAGCGGATGTCGCCTTTAAATCCCGCAACAAATTCGCGAATGTGGCGCAAACGTTTTACTGGGACAAACAGGCGTAATTCTCATCCTAAATAACAATAATAGCGACGATTCGTCTTGGCGATTTGTACGTACGATGAGGAAGAGAGAGAAACTGGGGAACGCAGGAAGTCGGTAATGCAAGATCTCAAGAATTATTCTTGTTCATCGATGATCCATGTGTGTGTACTATTTGTTAGTATTACGATTTCACGATATCGAAATTTCTGCGAATTTTTTCGGTGATATGAAAAAATATAATTTAATTTCTCTGCGAATCGATCAAGTTTAAAGACTTTTCATCGATCTACTATCCTTCGAAGTAAACTGGATCACCTAAAATAATAGGAAATTCCATAAAGAAAAATTGAGAAAGATAGGGTTAATTGGGAGGAGTTAATAACGAACCGTAACGTATCCACAGAAGTCCGACGAAGGAAAAGCTGGAGCCATGGACGAAATGAAAGAGACAAAGAAACATCGCGACACGCGAGATCACAATAGAATCAAGCCACCCCGTAAAGCAACGAGGCTTCCAAATCACCAATCACAGCCGAAAGCACGATCCTCCAGCTGGACTGATCGCGAAAATTTAGCCACGATACGTCGCGAGAACAAATTAGAAGAGTAAGTAAGAGGCTGAAACAAGACGCCTAACTCTCGCGAGTGATAAAACTATCAGGAAAGAAGGACACGTAACGACGTCGTTAAAATGGCCGGGGAAAAAAGGGCGGCCTTGGCAAGCAGGCTTACCTCTCTGCCCGTAACTCTCGCGCTTTTGTACGAGCCGGGAATCGCGTCTGGTTCCGCGAAGCTCCGTCGCGAATTCCCTTCTCCGGTGAATCCCCTTCGAACGTCGGATTATTTTTGCCGGTGGCGGGTGTGTCGCGCGGACGTGTGCCGGTCGAAAGTCAAAACACGGGGGGCCACCCTATATCAAACGTTTAATTGGGTGCTACGTCGCCTGGTAGGAATGTGAACGCCGGTATAAATTTAATGAGACACGCCGGTTCCTCCCGTTCCCGTTGTCTCGCCGTAAAACGCGAATGATTTTTAATTTAACGCCACACCCGCGCAATTTGTCTCCGTGGAGCACGTATACGAGCCGAGAAATCTTCGATCCGAACGAGCTGGGCGGAGATGATGAAACGATTCGGCGAAAAAATACGAAAAGGTGACTATATAAATCATCGAAGATCGTAAGTTTCGTTACGATGGCTGTGTCTTTAGGGTTCTTTTCAGAATTCTTCGTTTTTCTTTTATCTTTTTCCTTCTCCCTCTCTCTCTCTCTCTTAGTTGGCGATATTAGGTGATATCGCGGGATTAAATGGAAGATTAGAGGGTTTCGAAGAGAGACGACGCGAAGGAAGAGAGTTTTCTGCTAACGAATGCTAATGGGTTCGCAGCTATTTCGACGGAGTTCATCTGCTTCCTGCTCGAGAGATGAGTAGGCGACAGTCGGCCAGACCACTATCCGTCTTGTTCCTATACGATTTTAGTTTTCCAATTGCGCGGATTTCTGGAAGATGCGTCACGTCTGATTAACGACGCCCTCATACTCGGAATACGGCCCTCCTAGCCTACCACGATTTCCCGTCGATCCGCCGTGAATCACCCCTTTCGCTCTCGATATAAATACGAGGCCAGTGTTATGTAAGTAAATTAACCCTTTATCCGAACCAGAGTCTTCTCGATAACTTTCCGAGCCAGTTCTCGCGAGCCTCTCGATTATCATACATCGAGTATAAAAATAAGACGAAGCGACAAGATGGAACGATAAAATGCCCGTCGATCTATCTCTAGATCTGGACAGAGATCCTCCAATTTCTCGAGGAGTAAAGAGAACGATTCGAGCGCTGCCCGAGCAAGTGGAAAATAATACTCGGATTAATTTGCAACACAACGTGCTGCAACGGTTCCTTTGTCAGCGAGTTCTTTCGTCGAACGACGTTCTCCATGTCGGTCCATCGGCTCTTTTTTCCCTGCAACCCGGGGTTGAGTCACACGCAGCCGGGAACGCAGAACTTCGTAAAACGAAGAGCAAGAGGGAGCAACTTAATGTCAGTAACGCCACGTTTCTCCGCAACTTCGTGTTCTCCACGTGCGCTTTTGGTCAGATCGTCGTTGTTGCCCTGTCTTTATCCGGCAGCAATAATTCTTTCCCCTAAGAAATTTACGGTGCAGCTCTTGTCAACGATTTTTATCGGCTCTGTACGCGCCGGTGTCATCCCCCTATTATTTTTTCCCCCCTCCATCGCTCGAATTCGTCTTTTTGAGGCCGCAACCGGGGAGGAAAGTAAGAAATACAGTTCGGCGGTAAATTATCGTCACCGTTGCAGCACTGCCTCGCGGACTTGATCACCCTTCCGTTTTAGAAAAACGCTACCCCTTCCACCCCGGTGAGAAAACTCTTTGTTAGCTGCCACGCTATATTTTGCGTCTACGACTATTAATAAAAGGACTCGATTATACGCGATTACGGTATTAAAAGAGAAATTGCCGCAGGAGGCTTAAAGGTAAAAGCTCTCGAGCTTCGAGGTTTACGCTTCGTCGCGTTGCGAGACTCGAATTAGTTCGATAAATATATTTCCAGATCGATTGCTCTATTCGCCAACGGAATTACCCAAACGATCCAGAACCTCTGCTTTGTATCGATAAATATAACGAGAAGGGAACGATTTTGATGGAAAGGAGAATGAAACGAAAGCTCGTTTTATCGTAAATACGGTAATAACGTCCTTCCATGGAGCTCGCGTTCTAAGATCGTAGGAGCCAAGCGTTAAAGTAATTAACGACTCGGATAAGAATCCTCGTGACGATAGGATGACGGGAAAAGGAGGAAGCCGGTACGACAAAAGCAGAATCACGGGGTGGCATTCGTAGGATCGTGCTCATCGGCGACCTCGAAGCGTATCCCATTGGCTAACTGTCGGTGTACGACGAACCGAAGAGTTGGTGTTTGCTCGTGGACGGACAACGACGTCACGGTTCTATTCCCGGCTGCGTGGACGCAGCGATATCTTTAGAGCAACCATCGGTACAGTCCGTTTCCGAGCTTTCCTTCCTACGGGACAGAACGCTTTGCCAGAGGATGAACGGAGACGACAAAGATGATTCGTTTCGACCCATTATTCCGTCGTCGTGGCGCACCGCAACCCCTCGTGTCGCCGTTTCGTTATGTCGACATAGAGATGGCGTCCGATGCACCCCATTCGAGTATCGATTCGATAGATTAACGTCGTAGCGCGATTATCGCGTACGCGAATCTTCCCACTCGATATTCCTCTATGTGTTCATCGAGACGAGGATAATTGGAATACGCGTGGTATAATTGCTCGCTGGTGGAAAATCTAAAGTAATGGCAAGAGAGATACAAGCGAATGGTTTCGCAGCGATTCTTCGAACCCGATCCCGCGCGAGAGTAATTTATACGAAGACTACGATCAAAGGAGAGCTTAAGGTATCCCGCTGAGGAAAGTTGTATGTCACTGTCTCGACGAAACGAACAAGAGATTCGAGTGGAATCCATCCGTTCGTCCGTCTCCAGGACGAAGAAGACGGCGCGGATTCCGGAAGCGTAATGACCGAACTTTCGAATTGATGTATCCCTAAATAAAGCGAGCACGACTTCGGTTGTACTGTCGATTGCAGTTGGTAGCCTATGGCTAGTCTCCACATTGAACTATCTGTTGGTCTTGGAACCGCGCCAATCGGCGTGGAAAAAAGTAGGGGTGAGAATAAGATTGATGCCGTGCAACCAACGGAAACGAATCGTCTCTAATGTGCAAAATAACCGAAACTAAGCGTGAACTCCGTTCGAAAAATGTAACTTCGCGAGGCTCGAGTTGAAGGAACGTGAAAGAACGGTAGGAAAAGAATAGAATCGATTTATGGATCAAAAGAGATAAAGGGATATTGGCTTGTTAGTTGTTCGTACATTTTCTTATTTTTCTTGTTCGTCTCTTTTCTTTCGCGCGATTAGCTATGTCAGGCTGAAATATTGACCTGGAAAATGGATAACTTCTATTGAAAGTGGCACTAGGCCAAAGATAATAATCTTAATCGGACGGTGCCATCTTGTGTGGCATCTTTGTTTGCGATTGCACGTAAACGCGCGAATGGTATCGGTCTACGACTATTTATTGGGCAAAGTTTATTTGCCCAGCGGACGTTGCAACTTAAAATCATACACGCCGACACTGTTCTCCAAACGTGCAGTCGCGCGACCACCGTGATCGTTTGTTTCAACTGGCAAAATTACTGAATTTTCGGGCTGTTACAATGCCGTGGAAACGTGAAAACGCTTGAATGTCGCCAACGTCCCGCTTGACTGTCGCAACTCCGCCGTTTAGCCGACGACATTCTGTCAGGTTAACCCGCAAACCCTCGTTCGAGTAACATCGACCAAAATGTGTACCCTAAAATGATGAATGCAAAGAAATAAGTGACACGAAATGGTAACTCGCCGGAAGATACACAGGACATAAACGATGGATAACGTTTGACCAATCCATTCAAATCCAAATCTTCATCGAAATTTTAATACGACAAGATGCAAAAGATAGATCAATAAAAGGTGTCGCGATTGGACCGCCAAATATCTCAACGAATTAGGAAAAAATTCGACCCAAAATTTAATCATGCGATACGTACGAATCACGAAACACAGAGCTGTAACTTCGTTAACTTGAAATGTCACTTTGTTCGAATGAAATAGAAAGATGGGAAATGTCAGAACGAGAAAAATGGTAGGATAAAAGCAGTCCATCGTAAAATAGAGAATAAAGTCACCGCTTGAAAAATAAGAGAACGCAGCATGGACCAATATCTCACAACGTATCAAAAAGATTACACGTGGCCTTTGACGAGGATCAAGCGCACGGCATCTCTGTTAAGCGAGCATGATTCTTGTCGTTGCCATGATCGTCCACGAGAAATAAAGCCTCTTAAACGTTGCGGAGATGATTTCGATTGGAATCGTATTAGTCCCATGGGACGACTGCTGGACCCAAAGCTGTATCCTGCGAAGACAGGCCCATATCCGGAAACAGAGGCCACGAGATTCGATCAACCGGGCACGTACATGAGGAAGGTGAGACAATTACGGTGTACAAACTTATTGCAATTGCTACGTTGAAACGATGATTTCAGTTGGAAGAGAAATACCCTAATCTCTATGGAATTCTACAGAGCACACCCATGGACGAAATAATTAGACGGGTTGACGAAGATCGGCTGAGGACGACGTATCAATTGGATTACTCTGACCCTGGTAATTTCAAAAAATATATATCACATTTTATATTATGTTATTGGAAAATATACTTCTCGAGATATCGATTGACGTTACAGCTGCTGCACAAATGGAGGAAATATCTATGGGTCCTTGCGCTGTTAAGCAGCAACAAGTAAAAGATATAGATTGTCGACCATCTGCGCTATCGAAAAGCACTCTACGTGACAAGGATAAATCAGGCAAGGAGAAAACCTCGAGGAAAACGAGCGAAGACGAATCACAGGAAACGCGATTACCGCCCTGGCGATCGGAATACCAAGATACTATCCACAAACTAGGCCAGGCGATTATGAAACACCAAATTCATCACAAAAAGAAGCAATCGCCAGATTGGGCTATGGCTGCCTTGTAAAAATTCATTCTCTCACTGTCTTCAATAAACTATATCCTACCAAACCATCGTATTACATCGTATTCGTTCCTTGATAATTTTATTCGCATTAATTTTTCAATCCATTTCAATGATCCTGGAAAGGTAACATTTGTTACTTGCTATTAATACCAATGAAAGTATTTGTATTTCAAACATTAGTTTCAAAATCTATAAATTAGACTTGTAAAAATTTGTTCTTCGTTGAACAAAAGTATAGTGTACAAATTCAAAGGTGTCCAAAAGTACCGAGTGAAGTTACTCGAGAAACGCAGTCATCCTACTCGCAGCATGGAAGATAGAGAAATTAGGTAGAACTAGAGAGATACGTAGTGCATCAAATTCGGTGTAATAATGCACAAGGCGCTATGCATTTATCGACATATTTCGCAGAATAAGTTAGAGTGACAACTTTGCCTCCGAATCGTGTTCGTGGCAAAGTATCCAGCGAGTAATCTCTCTTAACCTAAAGAAGCTGTAACTTTCCAATTACCCGAACCGAAAACTGCAATACCTGATGATATCTATGATTAAAGGTGGCCATAAAGACGGACAATCGACGAGAAACATCACCGCGTGCCACCACTGTCACAAGAGATAACTGGAACAGAGAAATGTATCCCGATTCGCCACGATACGTCAATTCGAACGCTTATCAACACAACCACGCCAACGAGCACGATGGACGATTTCCAGAAGAAAAATCTTCCGTGGAATCTGTCGCCGAAGCTGAGGATACGGGCGTTAATAAGAATAACGTATGATTAAACAGCGTTTATTTTAGCTTAGTTACTTATGTATACGTGATATTGTGACGTAGAGCGCGATACATCGTAAGTGCCAAAATTGAAATTTTTGGAAGAGCTCAGGCAAGTGGTTTTCCCCTTCTGTTTAGCAGAAACGATATACACAATTGGATTTCTACGATTTCATTGTTCGCTTGAGTTCAGAAATATAACGAATCGTAGTAAAATTTTGAAACGCAAACAATCTCCTCGATCATTAAATGAATATTCGTTGTGCAGTTACGCGATTATCCAGATGAATCTGTTTACGTGAAGATCTTACCGAAACATAACCTCTCCGCGCTACGAGAGGGGTACCAACGTTCCGACAATTACGGAGACTACAATGCGCCAGATACGATAACCGCGATACAAAGGTTGCAAAGACTGAAGGAGCTGCAGATGAAAAGGGACATCAGTGAGAGATATTATTCGCAGGAAATCAAACGATTGATCGGCGAGTACTATTTCGGTCCGAAAATTGCTTCACCGTCGTGGAGGCCTACTACGAGACTTCGAAGTGCCAGTTTTCCACAATCTACGGAGAATCGATTGAAAAATGTAGCTAATGCATTATTATTAATATATATTGTACATCCGCAGTAGCGATAAAAATGTTTTTCACGGTGTTCATCGAAATGAATATATCAAATCATTAACACGACTGTATTCTAATTTGATCAGGCCCTTGAACCATGCGGTACAATGACGACAATCATGCGGCTGGATTGTGGGTGTTCTCAAAAGACGACGAGGCCAATTTTTACGACGACGGAAGGCCGAATTCAAAGCAGGAGTTGCAATCTATCTCAGGACGAGAGGCTTTTAAAGGTAACTTCGTCGAATCCCCAGGAACACCTGTTTTTGTCGTTGGAGCAATCGAAGGATAGGTATCGCGCAAAAACGAAGAAACGACTCGATTCGCGAACAGGCTCGAAAATCCCTCCTGTTGGCGATCAAGAATTCGAGACGGAAAACGAGAAGAAAGACGAAGAGCCAGAACAGGAAATTATCGAGCACATTTCGAGAACAACGTCCCCCCAACGAAAATTTAGCAATACTTCGGCGATCTCTTATGAAAATGTAAACTTATTTTCCATTTAACACACCGAACTTAATGTGTAATCGATGACATATCGTCTTGGTACGTGTTTTCGTTGCGCGAATGATTTTACATTAAAGTGTCTCTCTAAGTATCATGAAATTGTCTAAAAGAATTAATAAACGTGAACTTTGAACTATATCACTTGCGTCAAATGTCAGACAATGGAACACGGATGAACTTGAATAAATCAGCAGTGAATTACGCAAAGCTCGTCATGTCTATCAAAATTTGAAACAATTAGTGGGTGGAATTTTCCAAATCGCAGGATGAACGATTTAAGATTGACAACCGATTCCGTAATTGCACACGTTGGATTCACGTTTTTAAACGCCATACTACATTATGCGCTTTATAGAGCTATCGTTGCCACGATCATGCTGATCAAAGAAACGATACTTTGGTTGTTCCGGAAGGTGCTAAAATTTCGCAGTGTGACCAGAAACGACCAATCGACTCAGTCCCCTTTGTCATGTAACGTTTAATCCCGGTTTTTCGGCGGAAAATTCCTAGTAAGAAAATCAAATATATATGCGATACAAATAAAAATCAGTGAAATACAACTTTAACATCTTTTGCAAAAAGTTAACCTTAATCGTAGAAGTTCTCTTCTAGAATGAATGTTAACTTTGTCAAATAAATACCTTTTACTTTATTGTTTTTAATTCCTAACGAATCGTATGCAATGTATTTTCACATTGCAAATAAAAAGCGTGTAGATATATATTTAATTAAATATTCATTCCACAGAGACTCATGTAAATTCTGGTTGTTTGCTCTAAGTCGCGATTAAATTAACGGTACACGATGAGCACCGCGTTGGAAAATTTCGTCACAATCACTCATCATGATTTTAATTGGCCATACCCGGTACCACTCATTGCGAAACCGGCACAACCACCGATGAACACGGGAATTCGATTGTACACCCCCAGAATCGACCCTGAGGATTGCCCATGCGACGCCCATGGCCAGGAGAGTAGTAAAAATAGGTAAAAATGTAACACGGCATAAATCATATTTAACATTAAACCTACCAAATTAATCAAAATAACTACGTGCAGATGTTTTACCTTTCCAGTTACTTAAAACATGCAGTTACTTTTGATAAAATTGTTATTGATCTTCATTAAGATTGAGATGTAATTATATGTACTAATTTTTCTTACATTATTTTAATTACAATTATTAATTATATTTTAACACTTGAAGTTTGAAGAAAATTAATGCAATATAACAAATTTTACTGTTTAAAATGCCCATCTAAATTAAAAACCAAACTTGTATTACAACTTTCAATGTCTACATCGTCCGAACAAAGGAAGATAATTATAACTCGTCGAACTTAAAATAGTTGTTAAAAAAATATCTTCAGATACAAATACCTAGCTGAGAAGGAACGACACATAGTAGATCAATTGATGAGAGTGAATCGTGAAATGAGGAATCTCACGACAGCTATGCTAGACAGCAACTGCGAGCCAATGGACGAGACGATGAAGAGTATTTATAAAACGGATTACGCGAAGAGAGGTATGAAACGGCATTGAAGTAACGCGAATTCGTCCAAATAACTTACTCGAATGAATTCAGGATTGCCTATCAAAGAGTACAGACAGATGCAGGCTGCGGTCGATTCACCCTACTGTTCACCATTCCCGTCAGAAGTTACCGAAATAAAGGAGGGCTACAGGGACCCAACGAGATTTCGATTCACTGCCATCGAAAGACCGCACATTCAGCCAGCCAAAACGATCAATTTGTTGCAAGGTATGCAATACTTGTTCAAAAGCCTTTGTTTATTTTAAATTTTCAACTGTAAAAACAATTGGATGTTATTAATGAAAATATGCTGTACATTAATTGGATTTATTTTAAAGAGAACAAATTTTATTACTAGATATTTAGAGATGTTTATGGTGCTGATAAATATTAAATTTTAAAATATAACAAATTATTCTACATGAAATTATACGTAAAAAGGAAAGATGTAATATATTGTGAAAATATATTTTTAGTTCCAGAAGCTTTTTCTTTGTGGGAGACACCTTTTACTGGTCGCTCAGAATACATGGATACTATTAGTAAAATGGCTCTAAGCAATATGAAAAATCGACAGCAATATCTAGAACCGCTACCTTCGTCAAGAAGAAGATTAGGGGACTGTAAATTATAAATTTGACTCAACATAAAAATTCCTATGTGTATAAATATCAAATTGTAATGAAAACAATTACACAGCAAATACCATACGTTTATATGCTTTCAACTTTTTTTAAAATGGAAAAGTATATAGATCGTTTCGACTTTTAGAAACATACGTCATAAAAAGTGACATATGATTACTGTCATCTATTTATTATTAATATAACCAAGTAAATTTTAATCAACAAAATTTTATATGCGTATTTTTATTCTTGATATTTCACCTGTTTATGTTTCTTTAAATAATTTTGAATAATTCAAAAAATTTCGTCATAATGACTTTTTGTGAATTTTTTCCTACGGAATATAATCGTAATTATAGAAAGAAGAAGTTAAAACCAGCTGAAATGTAACAAAAAATAGACAGCATCGAAATTATGAATAAATAATGAAATTTTATTTATTCGAACGCAAATTATACCTTTTTTTAGAATATATCAAAGAGATTATTTTTCGGAACGCATTGAAGAAGGAGAAATCGATCCTCATACAGCATCAATTCCTACACAATTAGACGAGGCAGCTGAACAATTGGTTTATAAACATATTCTTGATAACCTACAATCTGTTTATCAAGTCACCTACACACATCCTTGTAAACTATAATGCAGAAAAAAAGATAAATAGAAAACTTGATTTTTCTGAAAACTGATGAATGATGAAATATAGGGATTTCGCGTGATGATAAAAGAGTTGGGAAAGAAGAAGTTAAAGAAAAAGATTTGCAAAACGAATTAGTAACATATATCCATGATGTATACCTTGATCCTCATGAAGAGAAAGTTCTTGCTCCTCCAGTAACGGCAAAAAGAAGTAAGTAAGTAGAATAATTTTGTAATAACTTAATAATTTGGAATGATGTCAAATGTTTGATAATTAAAAGTGTTACTAAAGGTAATGTAATATACTCAATAATATCAAATTATCCGTTACTCTATTAAAATCCAAAAATAAACCTATTATTAAGAACTAATTAAATATGCGTAGTGCTTGGTTACATAAGACCAAAGCTATTACATGGAAGTCTTTCCGTATACCAAGGCACTGTCGGTCGAACAGGGGCAACAATAATAATACAAGAACATGAGAAGAAAAATACACCTTCTAAAAGCATAGAAATATCAAAATATAGTAAGGCTAAAGTAAATATTAATAAAATCAATCCTTGTAAGGACTTAGATTTTGAGAATTAATTGTGATTTAATATCAGTGACATATGACAAATATTTCAATCTTTGTAACTCGATTTTTCTTTACAAATAAAATGTAAAACATATGTACACTATGACATGTATATATAATAAAAATATTCAAATTAAACATATATAATTAGCAATAGAAAGATCGCAGACAATATTATTTACAATAATATTTGAATGAAATAAACACAATTATACATTCCTTACTAAATATTGCAACACAATTACATTATTTTCCACGTAACCTCAACAGATGGCGTACTGATACTGCAAAGAATTGCATTAACTTGACGGCTTTAATTTCGGTTGCACAAATTTCACATTGCTAAATATCTATCATATTCGCAAATCTTTAAAACATATAACTTAAAAGAAAATAGTTTAAAAAAATATTTTTACTATACAATTAATGCAATAATAAAACGATTTTATTTGTTGATCTTTCAAAAAATTCATCGTTAATTATCAAGTCTGTTTTGGATGGTTTCAAATATCAAAAAGATATTTTTATGATTTCAGATAACTGAATTGCCATAAACAATTATTTTAATTATCTGTTTGCATACGATATAATTCTTAGTGCATAGCTTCATCCCGTACGGTACCTTCACAAGCGGATGAACTTTCTTTATGACACAGTATAATTGACTTGCATACTACGCAGTGACTACAAAAATTCTAAAATGTCACGAAATATTATAATACATCTAATAATAAGTGCTACTGGTATAATTGTTGCTATGTCAGCGTTTATTGTATTTTGTGTCGTGTATAATAATTACCATGTTGGATTTTGGTCGATATTATCAGGTTAGCATCACACATTAAATGACATACCTATTGTGTGAATTATATGACAATATTTTATAACTGTAAATGTATTTAAAACTTAATTGTAAACGATTTAAAATTTTATAGCATAAGGAATAAATTTTTATTATATGAACAGTAAATATTATTTATCTATATTAAGTTTATCTATTATTCCTTATGAAAAAACGTTACCTGCGTTTGTTGCGCACCATTTGTCTTCCGATAATCAATCTTGACTATGCAACTCTGTTTCTTTATTTAATAGTTTTGTAATATTTTTATTAATACTTGTAGCAATATATTTGTATTATTTCCTGATTATATACATATATCACTTATAATAAATAATGTTACCTCAGAAATTTTATATTATTAATACTAAATACGATCATACAATAAAAAATACTTTGATTTAATTATTATAAATTTAACATATAAAAAGAATTAAATATTAAATATGTAAAATGTTTCACACATCACACAGGTATATTAGCTGCAATTTGTTTTCACCTACACTGGTTGAAAGGAAAAGAAAGATTAGAAAGATGGTACAGTAAAACTATATTAAGAAAATTGAATATTATTGGCTTTTTAAGTGCAGTGGCAGGAATTACTGCGCTAATTTGGTACCTCTTTGTCACATTATATTATAAAATTCGTATGTATATCATTTAATTTCTTAAACTAAAAGCTTTCTTTATTTATTTATTAAATTAAACATAAATATAAGAATATCTTTTTCATATTATAGCCATTACACCTTTTGAGACTAGTACAGCAATATCAGCAGTTTGGGGTACAGTTTGCGGACAATGGGGTATTTTCTTAATGTATTATGCTCATAAGTATGAGTTAATTATCGAAGAAAACTCTGAACCCATATTAACAGAAAGTAATGCATAAGATATTTTTATACAAGAGAATATATTAGCTTCTATAAGTAGATTCATTACATACCATTATAAAAAGATGTTTTATTAATAAATAAATGTATTTTCATAATAATATAATATAAAGTTAAATATATGCAAATATATTTGTTAAAATATAATCCTATTTCCTTTCATAAACCAAGCTTGTTAACTTTATATGTAGTATTATATATTATTTTTGAAGGATTGTCAATATTTATTTAAAAAAGTTTACAAAAAGTAGATTACAATAGAATTATCTAAGTATCACAGCATTGTAATATATAATTCCTTAAAATAGATAATAAATTAAAAATTCATAAAAAATCCCAAAACCCACATAAAAATACTAACTCAATTTTAATTACATATTCCTTTTAATTTAATTGAAACTTTTTGTTGTTATAAGTATTATGTATAGAAAAACTAATATATTATATAACTTAATTCTAAGATGGTGCTAATTTATACAATGGATAAATTAATGTATAAAGACCTACAATTGAAGACATCATACCAAGTATACCAATTGCTCCAGGGGTAAATTTGGTAAAACCTAGTGCTGACAATGGAATAAATAGATCACATCCATTTTTAATTGCATCTATTACAATATCTTTATGATTTTTTAAATGATATAATAATTCATATTGTCTCCATATATCATAGAATTTTGGTGTTCTCATTAATATATCCTTTCCTTCATCTTTAAGAATTCTAATAATTTCATAAATATCTCTTGTAAGATTCATAATAATACTCATTAACCAATATTTATTAGCTACTTTACTCCATTTTTCAATATTAACTCTAAATAATCCCACACGTCCAATCCAAATTATATGATCTGCTAATAAAAATAATGCATTGGCAATTTTTGATAGAATCAAAGTAACTCTTACGACAACGTCTGGATATTTCATAATTTTTAAAGTAGAATATAAACTGTCCAAACATCTTCCAAGACGTAACACTACAAAAAAAAAAGAATAAAATGTTAACACCAAAAATATTTCTTTAAAAGTATGAAAATATATAAATGAAATACATTTTCTAAAGGAACTAAATGTATATTCTAAACTTCTTAAGATTTCTGCAGAGTGTTGTGTACTACGAATATTCTGAGCATAATACCAATAAGCTCGACTTCCATATTGCAGCAACCTGTAATATCTAATAATAAGTGCTACTGGTATAATTGTTGCTATGTCAGCGTTTATTGTATTTTGTGTCGTGTATAATAATTACCATGTTGGATTTTGGTCGATATTATCAGGTTAGCATCACACATTAAATGACATACCTATTGTGTGAATTATATGACAATATTTTATAACTGTAAATGTATTTAAAACTTAATTGTAAACGATTTAAAATTTTATAGCATAAGGAATAAATTTTTATTATATGAACAGTAAATATTATTTATCTATATTAAGTTTATCTATTATTCCTTATGAAAAAACGTTACCTGCGTTTGTTGCGCACCATTTGTCTTCCGATAATCAATCTTGACTATGCAACTCTGTTTCTTTATTTAATAGTTTTGTAATATTTTTATTAATACTTGTAGCAATATATTTGTATTATTTCCTGATTATATACATATATCACTTATAATAAATAATGTTACCTCAGAAATTTTATATTATTAATACTAAATACGATCATACAATAAAAAATACTTTGATTTAATTATTATAAATTTAACATATAAAAAGAATTAAATATTAAATATGTAAAATGTTTCACACATCACACAGGTATATTAGCTGCAATTTGTTTTCACCTACACTGGTTGAAAGGAAAAGAAAGATTAGAAAGATGGTACAGTAAAACTATATTAAGAAAATTGAATATTATTGGCTTTTTAAGTGCAGTGGCAGGAATTACTGCGCTAATTTGGTACCTCTTTGTCACATTATATTATAAAATTCGTATGTATATCATTTAATTTCTTAAACTAAAAGCTTTCTTTATTTATTTATTAAATTAAACATAAATATAAGAATATCTTTTTCATATTATAGCCATTACACCTTTTGAGACTAGTACAGCAATATCAGCAGTTTGGGGTACAGTTTGCGGACAATGGGGTATTTTCTTAATGTATTATGCTCATAAGTATGAGTTAATTATCGAAGAAAACTCTGAACCCATATTAACAGAAAGTAATGCATAAGATATTTTTATACAAGAGAATATATTAGCTTCTATAAGTAGATTCATTACATACCATTATAAAAAGATGTTTTATTAATAAATAAATGTATTTTCATAATAATATAATATAAAGTTAAATATATGCAAATATATTTGTTAAAATATAATCCTATTTCCTTTCATAAACCAAGCTTGTTAACTTTATATGTAGTATTATATATTATTTTTGAAGGATTGTCAATATTTATTTTAAAAAGTTTACAAAAAGTAGATTACAATAGAATTATCTAAGTATCACAGCATTGTAATATATAATTCCTTAAAATAGATAATAAATTAAAAATTCATAAAAAATCCCAAAACCCACATAAAAATACTAACTCAATTTTAATTACATATTCCTTTTAATTTAATTGAAACTTTTTGTTGTTATAAGTATTATGTATAGAAAAACTAATATATTATATAACTTAATTCTAAGATGGTGCTAATTTATACAATGGATAAATTAATGTATAAAGACCTACAATTGAAGACATCATACCAAGTATACCAATTGCTCCAGGGGTAAATTTGGTAAAACCTAGTGCTGACAATGGAATAAATAGATCACATCCATTTTTAATTGCATCTATTACAATATCTTTATGATTTTTTAAATGATATAATAATTCATATTGTCTCCATATATCATAGAATTTTGGTGTTCTCATTAATATATCCTTTCCTTCATCTTTAAGAATTCTAATAATTTCATAAATATCTCTTGTAAGATTCATAATAATACTCATTAACCAATATTTATTAGCTACTTTACTCCATTTTTCAATATTAACTCTAAATAATCCCACACGTCCAATCCAAATTATATGATCTGCTAATAAAAATAATGCATTGGCAATTTTTGATAGAATCAAAGTAACTCTTACGACAACGTCTGGATATTTCATAATTTTTAAAGTAGAATATAAACTGTCCAAACATCTTCCAAGACGTAACACTACAAAAAAAAAAGAATAAAATGTTAACACCAAAAATATTTCTTTAAAAGTATGAAAATATATAAATGAAATACATTTTCTAAAGGAACTAAATGTATATTCTAAACTTCTTAAGATTTCTGCAGAGTGTTGTGTACTACGAATATTCTGAGCATAATACCAATAAGCTCGACTTCCATATTGCAGCAACCTGTAAAATATTGTTAATATGTGTTTACATAATATTAATATTATCTATTTATTTATTTAATTTATTTTATTTACCATTGAAAAGTTAGTATATATTTTTATAAAATTTTTATTAAAAAATATTTTTAAATATGTGATAATAAAAGGAAGAGTACTTTACAATATTCTTCAATATTTTAAGTACATTATAGCAAATATAATGAAAAGAATACTCTTTAATATTTACGAGATATAATGCCAAGTAATAGAATACAGGTTATGTAAAATCTTTTTACCAATAAAGAATACTAACAAGGTACAGTATACTTAATGCACTTAAATATATTCACGCAGTAAATAAATGACATACCTGATAATTTTATCCCTGCCTACTGTTTGTTCATTTAACTTTATTACTATGTCCATGACGTTTTTAAACAACGTAAAGGATTAAATATTTCAAGAATAAAATAATTATAATAAATTATTATTTAAAATTAATTTAAAAAGTGCTATCTGTCTATAAACACATGTAAACAATCAATATCGTCATAAGAAAATTTAATCCCAACAAATTGGTACGTAAAAAATGTCTACTGATGATTATCTCGAAATTCGTAATTGTAAATATTTATAATGACATCGTATAAATTTTTTGTCATTTTACTTATAACATATTTCGAATAAAATTAAGCGGTCAAAGTACAAATATAATAAATTACTGAAATATACGTATTTGATGCCACCAGCGCCATCAAACATTTATCTTAGCAAACCCGCCATTTTCAAACATCGAAGTATGTAATGTCTGCAAAAGTAATACGTAATACAGTTTGATATTAATGAGATTAATTTTTTCAACTAAATCCTATTGCTTAAGCAACTACTTCTTTCATGAAAATAAACTCTAGTGAAAGATGAAATAGTTTTATTGTTATTAATGAATGAAGAACAATGTATAAGACATGTAAGTACAATGTAAGCACATTCATAGTATAAAAGTGCATGTGAAACGAATTGCAGTCTTAAATATCACATAAAATGATGAAATAAAATGAAAGCATAATTTGTATTATAGTAATTGTATTTTTAAAAAGCCGAAAAGCTAGTTGTACCTAATTATGAATTAATAAATTACGAATTAATTTATCATAGTTAAAGTCTTACAGACAATAAAGAGAAAAATATACATACAAAACAACGATTATGATTGTTTATCGTGAGATAAAGCAACGCGCACGTATGATATAAATGACAATGCACGTCCATTATGTCTGAATCCTGGCAGAAGTAAAAGAGTATTCACTATAACATTCCAATAAAATAAAATTTACATTAACATACTCATCCTATAAAATAAAATATTGGGCAAATAAATTGTAAAATAATTACCTGCAATATAAAATAGAAGCAAGTTATTAACTGTGCTTCCAATCCATATACAAACAATGAGACAAGTTATTATTCCTGCATAATACTGCAGCATATAAAAAATAGTTTAGAACAATATTCTTTGTAAATACTATATTTAATATTTGTTACTTGAATACTAAATTTGTAACTTCTTAACTTACAACATGAGGACGATCATTTCGTGTTTTCAACATTAATTTCCACAGATTTTGTAACTGTAAAATTATTACAGATAAATTTTGACATATCTCATTTAATTTTCTTTCTTTCTGGCCTGTCCATTTATTGGCAGGACTTAACAAAGATAATACAGGTGGCACAAGATAATCAATCAAAGCCAATATAAGGAGAGATACAGATATTATTGTAAGTATAGCAGGTTCCAACATCCATATGAAGCTATGAACAAATAAATTTTGTGTTAATGTTATGAAATTAAATTGAATATTACTTACAAATATATATTACACAAAAATAATTACTAACTAAGACAATAAAATATAATAATTCTACAAATAAAATAATAAATTTTCCTATAAAATAAATATTAAGAATTAATTTTTAATCGCCATTTTATTAGTAACAATATTAAAAATTCTTGAAGAAGTGAAAAATTTAGTAAAGTAAAAATTATAAATATAAGTAAAATAAATTTCATTTATGATATTAAAAAATAACATAAAAAGTACACAATTTACAATAGAAATTATATTTTCATATAATATTATGATGTCTTCACTTACAAAAATATTATATTTGTAATTCCAACTATAAGGCCAGGATACCAGTATCGTTCCCATAATAGAATAGAATTCAATGGAAGTATTACTTCACGCCAACATTCCATTCTACGTTTTAATTGTTTCATATGCTTTTCCTACAAGGAGATTACATTGTTTGAGAACAAAAATGAGTGTCACTGTCATTGATTTTTCTTCCATAGTAGAATTATATGAGTTGATACATAAGGGCTTGTTCGATTAAGTATTAAATGAAATACATAAATCATATTTTAAATATTCAGTGTTTAGAAAAACGTATAAAATCTTACCTTTTCTATTCCTGCGCTGTCAGCCATCCTGATTACAAAATAAAATATTCAAATTCGCTTTGAGGAAACAGTATACTACGACAAGAACTTGGAATTACGTCAAAGTTGAAGTAAAATGAAATTATAATTTATTCACATTATCCACCATAATATTTCGTTTTATTTAAACATTTCTTTATTCTTTAATTTGATTACGGTGAAGTATCTTCGGAAAAGGTCAGAGACGCCGGATACTTTTTGCTTGAAAACACACGAAATGACGAAGAATCGACTTCTAGTTTCGAGATTATTGTAACTCGCACGCGATTGGCTATCAGTTCAAAATGTTGGTTATTGCAGGCGATACTGTGCTGATGTTGTGACGTTAAAGATTTTCTAACAGTATACTTCAAACAATCGCGTCCTAAACGCGTTTAGTTGAAATTTTATTCAAAATTTGCTAAATATGGCTGCTGTGAGTTCTGTAAGTGATCAGTGATACGTATTAATTTCTATCCGCAAACCTTAACAGCGGTACTTCTTGTTTATGTCTGGTTAAGGAGACAGGTTTCTCTTAATATATGTTCATTCCCGGGTAATAAACTGTCTACCATAGTTTGTTTTTTCAGATATCAAATGTCGAAAATTTATCTCCACAAATTATTAGGCGTGTAGCTAAAGAAATGAGTGAATTAGCTGCCCAACCACCCGATGGTATCCGTGTTATTTTAAACGAAGAAGATGTTACTGATATTCAAGCTATCATAGAAGGACCCTGTAAGATTACAGCTCACGTAATTACTTTCTTTATAAAATTTCAATCAAATATTATATACTACTTAAAAGATTGTATAATTATTGAACTATAACCTATTCAAATGTCAGTTACACCTATATATGTATATATATATATATATAAATACATTTGATATGTGTATACGTACACACATAACGCGCGCACGTGTATACATGCATGCATATATACATATATGTATATATATATATGAGAAATGTAAGTTTATTTCATTTATAAAAAAGATTATTTACATAATTAGTCTTAAATTTATTTACATATAATATTAACAAATATAATATTTATAAATTTTCCTTTTTTTACAATTTTATTTTTTAATACTTGTACTTATTGAGATACAATTTAGTGTTGCTAAAAGTTTTTGTTTAACTTTATTTTCTTCACAATTAAAGACCATAAATGTTTGTGTACATTATAGTATTTGTAAGTTAAAAATATAAATTTTTCTAATACCAGCGGGAACGCCATATGCTGGCGGTTTCTTCAGAGTTAAATTAGCTCTTGGCAAAGACTTTCCTCAAGGACCACCAAAAGCATTTTTTCTTACAAAAATTTTTCATCCAAATGTTGCAAAAAATGGAGAAATTTGTGTCAATACTTTAAAAAAGGATTGGAAATCAGATCTCGGAATTAAACATATATTACTAGTAAGTATCTTATATTGTAAATACGACTGTTCATTAATTAATATAATTAATATGACTTAATTGATCAACATTAACATTTTTAATTACCTTATATTTGTAGACTGTAAAATGTCTTTTAATAGTGCCAAATGCAGAATCTGCTTTAAATGAAGAAGCTGGTAAATTACTTTTAGAAAGGTATGATGATTATTCGGAGCGAGCAAAAATGATGACAGAAATACATGCACAGGTAAATTATTATCAATTATATTAAATTAAATATATATATAATATATATAAATGATGAAAAATCAATTTATAATTTAGGGAGGTGGAAAAGGCAGCAAAGCAGGTCTGGAAAGTTGCACATCCTCTGAAGTCGGAGGACCTCTCCCAAAAAAGCATGCGGGAGATAAAAAACTATCAGCAGAAAAGAAAAAAATATTAAAAGATAAGAAGAGGACACTCAAAAGATTATAAAAAAAATCAACATAATTTATCTATCTTTTATAATTTAAAACACTGGTGTGGTAATGTTGCCTCATATTGTACACAATTATTGCATAGTAAAAATTTATTATCTAAACTCGACTGATCTTATTATTAAGTATTTAGAAAATTAATAATTCTAGAAGCATTAAAAATGACTTCCTAAGATACAAACAAGTACAACTTTGTAGTAAACTACTTTACAATCAGGAGTGGAAAATAATATAGCCCACTCTATGGTATCTGTTAGTGAATATTTTTACATATGTACAAAATGATACCTCGTGTGACTATTTAAATTAAATAAAAAATGTTCTTCAGATAAAAGTTTGAGTCTTTTTTTTAATATTTATAATTAACAATTCTCTGATATATATGCTGTATATATATGTATATACATACATCTTTAGATGAAAGTTATCTTTGAGGAAACTAGGAAACCAAACATCAATTTTTGATTAGGTAGGAAATAAAAATTATTTTGTTTTCAAGAACATCGTTCTTTATTAGGTAATGACTCGTCAGTTTCTTTGCTTCAATCTTGTACCACTGCATTGCCATTCATACGCTGCATGAATAAAACCATGCACATTGTTTTACAAGCCCATTACTGCACAGTAAAATATTTCATTAGTAGATGACTAGAAGATAACAGTATGTCACAGCCATATTCCACTATAAGCTATTAGCTACATATAGTGGTACTTTTTATTATTCATGGTAAAAAACAATTCATTAAACATAATTTACAAAGATCTGATACTATTAAAACATAGTGATACACATGATATATAGTAAGGTGTTTCAGTGTGTAAACTATGTTCAAAGATATTTGCTATAATTATTTCGATATTTGCTTATTGGTAAAAACTAGTTAGATTGAGGGCTAGAAGCACTTCTGTACTTTGATAAACAACAACTTTTAAAGATGAATTTTACTGTATTTTTCATCTGATAACCACACACGCACGATAGTACATACAAATCCATACAGTCTTTACATCATAACTTCTTAAATTTCTTTTTGTTATGGTATCATAAAAAAATCTATGAACTCCTACAAATTATTCTCCTTAAGTGTCTGTAAAAGTTGTATGCCAATTTCCAAAGAAACCGTCAAAAATAAAAAATATCCACTTAAAAGAAATTTCTTATAACATTTTGCTAATGATACAGTTATACTTATTTTTATATATTCTCATGAAAATTAGGGAAACACATTGTATCGTGTTAAGTCAGATCAGAACAAAATCTTAAAAGTGTGAAGATTTGTGACGTTGTTACTTTACTTCTTTCACATAAGCTTCCAATTCTGCATCTAGTTCTTCAGCAGTAGGAGTTTTGGTCGCTTGCCGGCTGCCCCCTCTGCCACCACGCCGACCAGTTCCGCGACCTTTACCAATGAAAAAACGATATTAATACATTTTTTGATAATTTATTTATTTTTTACGAAATTAATTACACACCTCTGACAGATCCTGCTCCACGATTACCCCTAAAGCGGGACTGAGGTCTCTGTGTATAATTACTGCCGCTAAGTCTCGGGCCTCCACGGATAGATGTGACTGGTATTTCAGAGGTAGCAACTTGTATGTTCATTTCACGACCTGCCGATGTATAGCACATATTGCAATAATAGATGTGAATAGTTGTGCAAATCATAATTCACAATAACTTCTTTGAAATTTGTTTTTCTTTAATGTCATCCCATGTTGGAGTATTTATGGAAGGATAAAAGAGAAAATGCTCAAACTGTATGTTGCTAGGTATAAACTGGAGACCAGATTAATAAGTGATACTGAAACCCTAAATATAGGTGGAATTTTATAATTAAAAAGAGACATTCAAAGCAAAACTTATAATCCAAGCATAAATTTAACTACACACCATCTAATGGTACGCCATTATACTGTTTCATTGCTTTAATAGCATCTGCTCTTCTTTCAAATATAACATCTGCAGAGCCTAATGATCGACCTGACCTATCGTAATGTACCGCTGCTGACTTTAAGGGGCCAAATTCACTAAATAATTCCTAGAAACACAAAATTATGCACACTATTGTAAATTTATATTATGGTCAACAATTATGAATAATTAACATTACATGTTCTAATTTTATTTTTGCAATATTACAAACCTTAAATCTTTAAAATATCAATATTAATCTTTCAATAGTGCAAAATTTTTAAGTGTTTGTTTGAATTAAAAATTTATTTAATACTTCGATTTCAATTATTGGAATAAAATATTAAAGTAAAATATATATAAACACAATATCAAAATTTTATATAATAAAAAATACCTGAATATCTGAATCCGATACTCCAAAGTCAAGATTTGATACGAGAAGCTTGGTTGTTCCAGCACTACCTATCGCACTTCGGCCAACCTTTTTTACCCCATCAAACATGTCATGTTTCCATGCACTGTTTACGTCACCCTGGAAATTAATGTTACATTGGTTATTATGTACAATTTCTAATATCTAGCAACATTTATGAATATCCTCTATTATATTCTATCTTTTCATGAATCAAAAAAATTAAATTTCAATCAATTAAAAATTTTATTTGCATACTTTCTTAAATATTTCACATTATTTTTATTCTATAACTTAAAACATTTCATACATTTGTTACCATTTGAATATGTAAACGTATAAAAAATGATTGTCCTTAAAATCAACGACACGATATCATATTATAAAATCGCGTAGTCCGATAATTTCCAAAGAATTTTTAAAATGAACAATCTTTTGTAGTATACAATGTATTTATCAATAAAACGGTAAAAAAATTATACAAACCACGTTTCTATTTTGTAAGACTATTTTACCTTGAAATACGATCGTTAATCTATGACTAGATTAAACTATTTCCTACATAAGCACTTAAGGCGGAAGTAATACGATAGGTTCTGATATTCTGACGCACGTGACAAAATGAATATAATGTAAATAATAAAAATAAATACAAAAAACAGTTTTTTACCCTTGTGTATGGAAGAGAATTTCTTGTAATGCCACCACGATTGCGTCCCCGCATGACGCCACCACCAACTCTTTGCGTTCTGCGTGCTCCTCTACGAGGTGAGTTACCGGCACCTCTTCCCCGTCTGCCACTCCCGCCGCGTGGTCTAGTCCCTTTATTTTGCTTGATAATATCATCGAGACTCATGTCTATTTTATCAACCATCTTCATTTGTGCTGGCTTTCAAGTAATGACACTACTACGCGAAAATGAATAAAACCAACCTCTTTCGTCTTCGTAATGATGGCGGCGAACGAAGACGAAACAAGCGCGCACAGAAACCTGGGTATAAAGACCGTAGATCATAGAAATATTTCTTAGACGGGTTACTTGTATGTATTTGATGTGACGATCGAAACGCTCTCTATCAACAAGTTATCCAAATAAAATAACGGTTATTTTTTAAAATTACCACATAGTGACAACGATTTTTTATATTGGTATTTAGATTTTATTACATTTGATTTAATTTAATGAAATTATGTATATAAATATTTATATTTATTATTTAAATTAATGCGAAATAAATTTAAGTAAAAAAGAATTTTTTTATAAAATATAGAAGTAAATTTGTTATAAATTTATTACGTTTATTTACTTTAAATGTATTTAAAATGTTATTTTTGTTTAAGTACATTATAAATAGTATATTTAATTTTTTATCTTTTGAATATCAAAAATACATTTTTTTTCCCTACATATTATTACAGTTCATCGTGTTCTTCATTTTCATCATTTTCCTCAACATCATCATCTTCCTGATAAAAATCTACAGAATTGCATAAATTTGTAACATTTGTACATAATTGTTCTTTAACATTATTTTCTTTCCTAGTAAATAATGAAATCATAATGTCTTCAAATTCTTCCACTATTCCTTCACACTGAAATACAATACAAAAATATAATTTCTGGATGATAAAGCTTAAAGAAATCCAAGTACTTACATAATATTTTAAACTTTTATTTAAATCACCATCCTGAATAATATCAACTTCACTCATTTCAGGATTCATACCACCAGATGGACCCATTAAATTTAAGATTGTTAATTTTCCATTTGACTTATATGTTGCTCTTACATAGTCTGACATTTTTTCACAAATATTATCCAAAATGTCAGATATATATACCTCAGATTGAGCAAGTGGAATCTTTAAGTAAAAACATATGTTTAAAGACATACTTTGACTATAACATAAAAAATATCGAAATTCATTGATACCTTTTTATGAATAACATTTCCTTCTGCATCTAATCTGTAATTACCTACTTCAATTTCTCTTGAAGGATCAATTTTTGCTAGTTCTACTTCAATTTCTTTTATTGTTGATCTACAAACTACATATTATTAATATTAATTTATTATAATCGCTTTTTACACTCAAGGTAAATAACTCATTACTTACACTTGAATAATCATTTAACTTACCTAAACATTTTAAAAGCTTATTATCAATTTCTGTAGCTTTGATAAAAGCGTTTGTAAGTAAAACGGAAGATATTACTATTAGAATTTTCATCTATAATGAAAATACATATTAATGCATTTTATTAAAAATGATTTATAAAGAAAAGAAATTATAACAATTTAATTTATACTTACATTGTACATAATAAAGGTATTAAATAACATTTATCTAATTCGTAAAGCGTCTAACTTTTCTTAGAGGTGGACACGTGTATGATACTTATATACATATATTGACTGCTATGTATTTACAATGTCAAATGCTAAGCAAACCGCGAATGAGCAGTCATAACGTGTAATTTTTGAATATACCAATATAAAAATGTAAAGATACTATCACGCATAAAAAAACACTAGATTGCAACTTGAATCTGTAAACAATTTTTTATACATAAACATGAAGCATAAATTTATAAATTCATTTATAAATTACATTTATAAATGTATAAATTTATAAATTGTTCGAAATTTTAATATCACTTAAAAATGATTTAAATTACAGAAAATAAGAAATACTTTAATATAATATGAATTTTATGAAGAATAATATTTTTTGAATGAAATTGTAGCTATTTTTGTTTATTTCATATTCTAAAACGTTGTTTGTGTCGTGTGCGTATATATATAACACATCATAGCTTTGAGGCTATGGATCATACCATTTGTTAGTGCGATGTAAACACGTGCCACCCCTTTAAGTGGGAAGTCCATGTTGCTTTTTAAATTGAACAACCATGCTTCAACGTTTTACATAAAGTTACGTTTGTTTATAATATATTTTTGTGAAGATTTATAAATATTAATATCTTTTGACATCTATATTTATTAATATAAATTTTGAAGCTATAGATGTGATGTTTTTGTGGAAATATTACAAATTTAATGGAGATTACAATAAGAAAAAGCATAAAAATGTATGAAACATTAAGTTGTTTATTAGATATTCTATTTAGTGATTTGTGACTAAGCTATAAACATCAAAAATAAATTTTTGCTAATGTTATGTTACTTGATTTGAATTTTATTCTGAATATTTTCAATTTAAAAATAGTTTAAAATATAAAGATATGATAATGTGTAACTTAGACAAGGATTAGAACAATATTACTTTAATATCTTATATCGTATATTCCAATAATTTATAATAATAAAATATGAGTTAAGTTAAATGAAAATACATTTACAATACATCAAAATGGAAGTGTGGTGGTTTTCTCGAGTGATAGCTCATCATCCTTATACCATTTTAATGGCAATTCTTATTTTTTCTTCAACATGTTTGATTCTTCCCCTAGCTATTAAAAAATTTCCAGATTTCTCTGATCCTCAATTAGTGAGTAAACATAACTGGAATTTTTCTATGTTTTTATTTATTTTCTCTTTATTAATTCATATTTTGTTCATTTTGTTAAGGGTTTTGAAGCAAGAGGCACAGTATTAGCACAAAGACTTATTGCTTGGCAAAATTTGTTGGAATCAAATAAACCAAAAGGATTGTTAATTGATAATCCTTTAGAATATTATCATTATATGCAAAAATTAAATCAAGAGGTATTTCTACCACAAATTATATGATATATTATCTTAATTATGTGTATCATAAGTTGTTTATAATATTTCACTTAAAATGTAAGTCCTTGATTCTATAAACTAATATAATGTTTCAGAATTTTCAGAATGCTCTTATACAAAATTATAGTTGCATTGATGAGAATCAATGTATTATTAGAAGAAAACCTAAAAATAAAAAAAAAGGAGGAAAAAAATATCAAAAACAAATTAATAAAGGAGAAAGAGCAGATAAAGTTGAAACTAAAAATAAATGGGAACAATTGATAGAGTTAAAGAACAAAAATAGATTAGATATGATAAAGGATTACAAAAGTCAAGAGTATATTGACAATGAAAATTTCTTCTGTAATTTACCATCTTCAGCTTATGCACGTGTGGTTATTGGTAGAAACTCTGAAGATACAGATTTATGGTCAATGGAAGGTGTATTAGCTCAATGTTATATTGATGGAGAGCTTAGATCAAATTCACATTTTCCTTCTTTATGTCAAATGCAAATGGAACATAACAATACAGAACAAAAGTGTTGTAGAAGTTGGTCACCAGCAAATTATGTTGCGCTTTTGTCTAATCGAAGTTCTTGTTTGGGTGTAACAGAGACTGACCTTAGTCGTGTAGAAACTCTTTTAAAGAGATGTGTTTATTTTTATCAAAATCGCCATTTAACATCAAACTGTGCAGAAGATTTAAATTGTCAAAGACATGTGCCAACTGAATGCTATATGCATAATGCAGCTTACCATCTATTACATTACTTATTAGATATTGATTTTATTTTAGATCATGTAAGAAAATTAATTGCTATATTGTGAAAATTATTGTGAACATTTAAAACGATTTTTAATATAATTTTTCATATTTTGTTATAGAAGCAAGATTCTCAAAATAAGCTAAACTCAACATTGAAATATGCAATGTTATTTTTACCAATTGCTGCAAGTTCAGCTACTTTAGATTTTTATAAAGGATTGAATAATGGTGATCTATCTTATGGAAAGTTTTCTGTAAAGGGAATGCAGTTGGGTCTAAAAAGTACATTGTTTGACCGATTATTAGTGTCAGATTCTATTTTATTACTTATTGGTTTTGCTTTTGTAACAGTTTGTATATGGGCATATACTGGTTCTTTGTTATTAACTGTTACGACCATTACTGCAGTGATTTTTAGCCTTGGCATTTCATATGCATTTTATACTTTAGTTTTACATATCAAGTTCTTCCCATTTATGAATCTCTTGGCAATTATTGTTGCTGTAGGTAAGGAATAAAAAAATATGTGATAATTAAATTTATAATTTTTGATAATAGAAGTTACTTAATATACATTTTTATTTCCTTTAAGGGATAGGTGCAGATGATGCATTCATATATTGCAAAATTTGGGAGAGAGGAAAGGAACAAAAAGTATTAAATAATGGATTGGTTAGATTGGTGCAAGAAACAATGAAACATGCTGTTCCATCTATGTTTGTTACATCTCTAACTACTGCAGTAGCATTCTTTGCATCGGTTGTTAGTAATGTTACTGCTATAAATTGTTTTAGGTAGAAATTTGTTTAAATAATTGTTTTACTAAAATTAAAATATTTAAAAAAGCAGAAATTTGATTTCTACTAATAACATGAATTTTTAGTTTATTTTCAGGAATGACAGTTATTGCAAATTTCTTTTTAATGATTACTTGGTTGCCAGCATGCGTCGTAGTATCGGAACGATTCAAACTAGGTGTTTTGTCTCCTGCAAATTTTATAACGCGAAAAATTATTCGACCCTTACGACTATTTGGAGATAAAGTAGCGTTAACTTTTAATACTTTTCTTACAAGAATAGTTATTAATTTTCGATGGTGCTGGTTGTTAAGCTTGGGTATTATAGCAATAATATGTTGCATCATTGTTTTCCAATACCCTGGTTTACAATTACCAGACACTGCAGATTTCCAATTATTTGATAGTTCTCATCCATTTGAAAAATATGATCTAGTATATTCTCGAAAATTCTGGTTTGAAAAACATGAAACAGTATGTATACAAAATTATAAAAATAATTTTTCGTCTTTTTTTTAATAAAGTTTTTAAACAATTAACAATTCCAGATTAATAATGGAGATGTATTGCCACTAAGATTTGTATGGGGCATTAAACCAATTGATAATGGCAATTATTTAGACCCTGGATTAATTGGTACACCAGAATGGGATGAATCTTTTGATGTATCTCATCCAGAATCACAATTATGGCTTGAAAAATTTTGCCGTAATTTACGAGCTCAACCTTTCTATCGTGATACTTTAGGACCTTTGCTTCCAAACTGTTTTATTGAATCATTGCATAATTGGATGCAACGACGTTGTGAAGATCCTATAGATTCACGCATTAGCTACTTGCCGTGTTGTGAAAAAAGTAAATTTCCATATAACGCTAGCACTTTACAACAATGTGCAGCTGAAGCAAATGCAGAATTATATCGTACACCTGCATATTTGTGGGTTCGTAGTGATGTTTCCGCTGGTTTAAAATTTTTAAATGAACCAAATCTTACACAATTACAAGTACTGAATGAAACAAATTCTTTAACAATGCCAACGCCTAAAATTAAAGCATTAGTTGTCGAGTATGACAGTGTATACAATTACAGTCTGTCCTTCACAAACATGGATTTATTTTTTCAACAGGTATATTTATGAAGTACAAATTCATATTTTTTAGTATTTTTCTTAAAAATAATTATAACGATTAATTTATAAAATACCAACTCAAAAAGTTATTTTTTCACAGGTAGAAACATGGATGCAAAATCAATTAAAAAATGCACCATTAGGAATGCGTGGTGGCTGGTTTGTCAGTAGATTAGAATTTTATGAATTACAGCGAACATTGTATGAAGGTACTCTTTGGGCAATGGGAGTTTCATTAATTCTAGCTCTTATAGTGTTGGCTTTTGTAACATTTAATCCTCTTATTAGTCTATATGCAATTATAACAATTGGTGCAGCAATTACAGTAACAATTGCTGGTTTGATTCTTCTTGGTTGGAAACTAAATGTTTTAGAAAGTGTTGCAGTTTCTACAGCAATAGGTATACCCTAATATATGAATTTTAATCTCTAGAATATAACAAAACGTATATTGTTTTTAGGTCTGACTGTAGATTTTAGTTTGCATTATGTTGTAAGTTATAGAGCTTGTACTTCTAAAGAGAGAGAAAATAAAGTAAAAACAGCGCTTACACAAATGGGTGGTCCAACTTTAATGGCTTCTCTTACAAGTGGTGCAGCTGGTGCTCTCATGTTACCTTCATGTGTATTAGCATATATTCAAATTGGTATATTTTTGTTACTAGTAATGGGTATAAGTTGGATATACGCTACATTTTTTTTGTGTCCAGTATTAGCAATTATAGGTCCATCATCACATTTTGCTCAGTTTGAATATCCTAGGTAAATATTTGAATGCATAATTATAATTTTGCACGTATAAGCTTTAGAAGTTAATTAAATATTAAAATTATCACAGATTGAATCTGTTATGGAATTATCTTCGCAAAAATAAGTCTGGAAATTTGCCTGATGCAAGTACAGATAATAGTAAAGCTAGAAGAAAGGTTAAAGGCAGAGGAATGTGGTCAGAATCTACTTTAAGTACATCTAGTACAGTTTGTCAATTCCATTGTAACGAAATAGAAACTTTCACAAGACCACCACCATCGCCATCATTACCTCCATCTCCATCATCAGCATTACTTCAACAAGATGAAGGTCAAATATAGGAGGCATATTTTAGGGAAGAAAGGAAAGAAGTGTTTAAGATGTGGTATATATTCTTCCGGATTTTGAATCAATGGATTTACTTGTTCATGTGTAACTTATGTCCTATATAAAGCTATGATCATGTGTCACTAATGTGTCATTGGCTGTGTTCAAAATAGTTTTAAGATAATTATTTGTATATTTAGCTATTATTAATATTCATTGGGCTTCCTATATCAGTTATGCAGGTATATGCACGTTATATCCATTGTGATATGAGTCAGGCTTTAAATGCCAAATATATTGCAGACTATTTTGTATTTTATGGTCTATTTTGATTTTCAGTTTTCAACAAATTTTGAAACTATATTCTATGTTTATGAATGTAGCTTTAATGTAACTAATAGTACCGATAAAGTATTGCACCATTAGACTTGCATTTACATATCTATAAGTGCATTTTATCTTCTCTTTTTTATTCAACTTTTGTACTATAGTATGCATTTATATTTAATTTAACATAAATATAAATTTTTTTTTAGATATAAATATTAATATACTTAATTATTTATTTTTTTTGATAAAAAGGAACTTATATATTATAAAATGTAGTTTAAATGAATTGACTTCAAGTTTACATATGATTTAATACGTTTTGTTAATTACTGTATTATATTTTTATATATATTATATGTTCTTTTGAGAAGAAAAAATAAAAATGTTATTTTAAATGTAAATTTGTAATATTTATGATTCAGTGATTACATACAGAGACTGTTTAATTTTCAAGTGGAATATTATAATATATTTAGTGGAATGAATGAATTTATTATGTGTTAAAAAGTAAAATGGTATTGAATCAGCTATTGCACTGAACAATGCTTTCAACCTCATAAAAAGATGTATGTGTGGATGTCTGCAATTAAATTTAAGTAAAAGTAACGGAATGTGGTATTACATATGATTTTATTTCATAATTATCTGTATTGATAAACTATATAAAATACATACTAAGAGAAGACTGACAAGTTTTATAATTTTTGTCAGTAGATATTAAATATGCAAGAAATATTAGAAAGAATTTTTTCATAAACATTTATTTAAAATTTTCCCAGTTGTCACATATTGAACTAAATTTAAGTTTAAATGAAAATTCATTATATTTTGTGATATTTTAGTGAAGATGCTTTATATTCATATATATTACATTTCTATTAAGTTTACAACATTACAAATTATCATACGTAATATGAACTTAAACTCATTCTTTATACACATTTCGTTATTTCAAAAACAAGGTACAAATTGACAATTTATGTACTACATTATGCTTTTAAAAAGATAAAAATGTATACTGTTAAAGAAAATCCATTTTTGTGACTACTATATGTGTGTTTGTCGATTATTTAAATATTTATAATTATCGTTAGAAATAATATTCGATATAATCTAGAATGCATTGGCAATCTTTGATATATCTATATGTGTATGTTACAATAGTGAGCTTGTTATGTATGTTAAATATTTCATGTAATACGTATCTTTGTTAATATTTATCTAGGGTACGTTATGATGAACATATGAACATACACTATAAAAAATTCCATCTCATTTTCCTTGTAATTCTAGATACAAATTTTTAACAAATATCTTGATTAATGATTATTTGGCATTTATGAATATGAATATGGATATGTGTATCTTGGACAATTAATATGTTTCATGAAAGTTATTTTCAAAGCTTAGAAGTATATATTTGATGAAGTTACCTTTATTGACAAAGTTTATAGAATTAAAATATATATGAATGTATCTGTGTGTGTGTAAATATGTTAAAACGTACATGTTAATATATTTAAAATGAAAATCTAAATTAAATTAAATTGTTGAATCGAATATTACCATCTGCCTATAAAATAGGGAGTAAGAAGGAAAAAATATCGATTTGAATCTAATTATTAATATACTGTTCCTAAATTATATTTGAAATATCTATACCCGACGACGTCGTTTTAATAACATTGGACTTATAGGATCGGTTAATGGTCGTTTTTCGATTGGTGGTAAATCCATTTTATATTTGCGAATCGGTTGAGCTTTATGAACAGTTTGTTTCCTTAGTTTTGCAATTTCTTCTTCTTCTTGTTTTTTTCGAGCAGCAATTTCCTATTATTTTTATTTTATCGATACATATTATAACTTTGGAAAAAGGATATTGCTGTAGAAAAGTGAATTACAAATTACTTTAGTTACCATTTGTCTCGTTTCTTCTCTTTGCCTCTGTATTTCTTTTAAAGTATTATCAAACTCCTTTCTTTCTTGCGCTCGAGTTGCTGTTCGTAAAGAGGGTGTTTTTGCTACTTGTAATTTCTTTTTTGACAAACAAGGTATAAATGGCGGTTTCTTCCAGATCTGAATAATTTTAAATACATCAATGTATTTAATGTTTGTTAATACGATATAAAGTGCCACATTGAAATTTATTTTGAATAAAGTTTATTTAATTACCTCGGCATTTTTTTTCATCCGTTTATCGGGAAAATTAGTATTTTTGCCATTTGTCTTAATCATTTCATTTTTGTTATTGTTATTATGATTATTAACAGTAGTAGCCCGAACTTTTATAAACTTAGGAAGAGGAGTTGCACGAAATGTTTTTATTTGTTTCTCCTCTTTCATCATCTAAGAACAACCCTCCAAAAAATAAACATATTTTTAATACCTTATAAAATTAAAAAGAGATGTTTTCATACCTTTTTCATGCGTTCCTGTTTATATTCCTGCTTATATTTTTCTCGTAAATCAAAATTGAATGGATATATTGCTGTACTATGGGGTTTCTTTACTTCCTTACATGCTTCAGTTTTTATTTCATTTTTCTAGAATGTTTGACTCAATTTCTTAGGAATCGGTCGTAATTAGTTTAAATAATATCGATTAATATCAATTGTATAAATTAACGCTACATACCACTTTAATGCTAGCATTATGAACTACGTATTCTTCTTTTTCTTTCTTTTGTTCATCATTATAGTTATCGTTCTCTTTTTCAGCTGTTTCATATTTTGCATCGATTAAAGAGATATTATTTAAAGATCTACGAAATAATTAAATTATTCTTTTCATTATTATGATATAAAGATGATGGTATAGAAAGATAATAATTTGAGACTATTTTAAAGAAATTCACAATTGTAATTCTTACGCGACCAACGTATCAGCTTCTGTTACTGTACTTGGAAGTTTTATGTTTGTAAGATTCGGATTTGGTGTGCTCACAATTACAGTTAATTTATCTGAAGATGATAATCAGAGAGAGAGAGAGAGAGAGTTAATTGTATTATTTAAAGTTGATTGAGATTAATGCGAAAATTTAAGACTCTCAATTTTTATTAGTCTTCAAGGATACCGGTTCACTTACTAAAGAAGGAATCGCCAATGTTGGGCAAATTCGAGAAATCAACAAATTGTGGAGATTCAATCACGTCCCATTTTTCGTCTTTAATAGGTTTTCTGTAATTATTCCAATTATTATTTGCAGCTTCCACTTCGATGTTTTCCTTTTGCCACAGTTTTCGAGATGGTGTATAGTTATTCTTTATGTATGGCATTGGTGGCGCAGTTTGTCCATGCTGTACGTTTAACAGTTTTGCGGGTGATAGCATTATCTTAAATTTAAATGTACACAATTCGTTGTAAGAATTTTGTCAATAACTTAAAGTAAATAAATATTTTAAATTCGACGTGAAAACAATTTTAATGCCACCGAGACAAATTAATAATTATTCGATGCTTTATCTCTAAACGGACAGATATTTCGCAACCGTAACTCGCGTGTTTATATATGAACAGGTCAAGTTAGACTTGATTTCCGTAGGGAACGAAACACGTGAGAATAACAATGATTTAAATAGCATTTACGGACATTGGTTATACTTTATGTCATAAACAAAGTATTGAATTTCAGAGATTATTCATCAAAACAGAGCTAGAAATTATGAAAAAGTTACCTATGTTCATGAAAAATGTATTAAATGGTGATAATAAAATTACGTCTATTTTTATTTAAATATTACAATATTTTATGCGCTATGATTATTTTCAATTTATTTCAATATTGCGTTTCATATTTACATTAAATATGACGAGTTGCGCGCGATCATTGATATTCCGTGCACGTGAACATTTCTATGGATACAAACGCGCACAACAAACCATGAGTTATTCATATCGTCCTATCGTTTACCGAATTTTTCAAACAAACGTGCCGATATGATTGATATTTCTGCTGTTCAAAAATCACAATTGATACGGTGGTCGTTTGGTCTGATACAAAGGAAGAATTCTTTAAAAAGGTTCAACGTACCAGTGGCAATATGACAATCTGTCGTGCTGCATTACGATAGGGTGCACAGAATGCACGCGGAAAACCTTTAATTGAAATAACTGTCCATCATAAACAGTAAAAAAGGACATTAAACATGCACGGTTTACGGTAAGGAAAAGTTATTTTCTATTTCGGTCTTTCATGTACATATATTCGATTCTAGTCGGATTACTTAAATTTCGTAAGATATACAAACTGCGGGTCATTAGACATTTAAGTTTCTATTACCTCATCTTATTTATTTCTTTATGTCGCGTAATTTTCAGAGCCGAACACAATATTGGCGGTCTCAGTACAAGTCGATGGCTGGAAGCACTTTGGGAACCAGCAGCCAGATTATACACTTTACCAAATACTCTTGATATGCTCGATGTAAGCGGCGATGGAGATGCTAGGCTTATCTGTGCCGATTTAGAGACACTTGGAGCCAATTCGCCCAAAGTAACGCAATGTTTTGACATCGAAAACTCCTTCGAGTGATATTCCTCGTATTTTCTCATAAAAAGGTCTTTTATTATGGATTCATTTTCCCAGATACGAGTTTACAAGGGTGGCGATCAGATAACGGAGCACAACATGGTAGACCCGCCATGCGGAGTGGTTGGTTTTTACACCGAGAATGGAGAACCTCGATCATCCGTGTTGGCAGTAGGTGTTGGTTCCAGTGTCTACATCTTCAAGAATATGAGACCTTATTTTAGATACTGTTTGCCGTACATCGATGTGCATCCGAAAGAACGAGAGGTGCAGGAAATTTTCTTCCTTACTGACTGCCAGTTATCAGATCTACGAGTTTCAAACGATAAATCTGATTACAGATCTGGCATAAAGCCGGACTGGACGAGGAATTGAATATACTAACATTAGCCGACGAGCTGGATCTGCTGTTGAAGGAACTTGGTGCGGGATTTATCTCGCCACGAACACTGAGATTCCTGTCTTTGGATCCAAATTTAAGACCTAGTTTCGCGGAAGAGTACAGACGAATTCCACTTGTTAAAAGCAATGCTTTAACCGCGGTTTCCGTGATTCGTAGAGATTCGTGGAACGATCCGGCGAGTGGCTGTCTCGTACTGGGTACGGAATTTGGAGAAGTACTTATCTTGGATCCTCGGTAACACGCTGTTTTAATTAGATTCTGTATTTAATTACAATTTTAATTGTTAAATTCGTTGAGACGATTCTTGTGACACTTGTCATAGAACACTTTCCGTTATGGACAAACATTTATTGGAATGGCCACCAGTAGCCTTCGCATGTATAGGTCTGTGGACTGGTGATGGGAGGATAGTAACTGTCGGAAGGGACGGTAAAATCGGTACGATAAGAAGAGGAAGTCCTGTAAAACTTTGGGAAAAGTTACCATCACCGGCTGTAGGCATATCAGCACTCAATAACGATGGTACCGCGGTAACTGTTATGGACGGCACTTTGATTGGTTTCTCCAGAAAGGTACGTGTAAGACGTTTATTTCGGGTATAGATAATTGCAAATGACACTGGATTAATCGTATAGGGAATTAAACTTTGGCACGTTCATATTCCGGGTGCGATTTTGGATTCCATAAGCCTACCAGTTCCCCAGATTGGACTTTCTTTGCTCGCTGTAAGTACTGCTGGATACGGTATTCGCGTATACGATGGGAAACATCACGTAGATACATTGAAGGTTACGGAACCAGTGTCTGCGATGAAGGTAATCGCAAAATAGTAGTTTTTAAACTAAATACCCAGTGATATAAAAATTGTTATATCTTATATTTCTTCTTTTTTTCCTTTTTTCTTGAGATAGTACGGCAAAATGGGTCAAGAAGAAAGAACAATGGCAATGGTCACCGTAGGTGGTGGCCTCTGTGTGAAAATACTAAAACGTACCGCTGATTTTAGCATTCATAACGCAATGTCAAATTTGACGTTGAATGACAGTTCTAGATTTGTAATTCCAAAGAAAACGCGATTGTTCGTGGAGCAAACGATACGAGAGAGATCCGAAGCGAAAAAGATTCATACTACTTTTCAACAAGGTCTCCTACGACTGAGACTGATGGTGGCTAAAAAGGTAGTAGAATCTTTGAATGACAGTCAAGATGCAGGTCCGCATCCGCTTACCATGGAAGCTACTGTTTTAGGATTGGGTCCAAATTATCAAATTCGTATTTTATTGACGAATATATCCGACGAATTATCCAACACCGATTTGTACATCGTTTGTAGAAGCGAAAATACAGAAGTGAAACCACGTGTGATGGATGTCCCTCTGTTACCGAGCGGCATTCCGATTCCTTTGATTGTTCATGCGATTTTGAAAGGTCGGATATCGGGAAAGGTGGAGATTTTGCTGTGTAGGAAATTGAAAACGAAACCAATAACTGTGACAACGGTGATTCTACCTGCTGCCGAAGAAGATATCGAAGTTTAGTCTTAAAATGTAGAATTCTATGAGAGAATATTTTTTGTGTACCTTGTTTCAAAATACTCATGCATCGCAAGTACCTATATGATATTATAATATATGGTCGTGTAAATATTAATTAAAGAATGTTAAAGAAGAGGTTTTGTAATTGTATTAAGGATAAAAACATTACATCAAAATAGTTGTTCGTCTTCTTAATGACTTTCTTGTAGTGAAACGACGTTTAAACGATGTTATATAATTGCATATTTTTTATGTATAATATTTAAATATCTTAATATATTTATTTCATCATAGTCAAAACTATATGATTAGCAAAATTCTATTAATAATTTTATTATTATTTTGATATTATTTATTTTTATTTTCGTTTTCGTTCATGTAATTTAATGATATTAAAATATTTCTTTATAGGATTTTAATTTTATTTCATTTCGCTATTGGATTTTATGTATTATTATTGCTATTATTATATATTTTGTTTGCGTAAAAGAACGTAATATTTTCTCTAATGTTTAAAATATCGCGGTATCCCCATTAAACAGCCGGTAATATCACCATTCTTCGTATCTACTCCACCCTTTGCTATTTATATATCGTCCACTACAGCTGATCGAAGGAAACCCATATAAACTGTTAGACTAAACACGCAAACATTGCGGGCTGGTCGCAGTTATTTATTGTCTGTGCAAAATGTACAGTCAACGCAGGAACCCGAAAATGATCGATAATTAATAAGAAGTGGATGGAGACATCCGATCGAAAGAAATTTCCATCTTTCTGTGATGTCGAAAAAAATTATCATGCTTCCGATATGTTACTTTCCAAGGCGATATCTCATGATTCTCCAGTTTCAAGTCCTTTTAATCTTATTACTTTTTCCAGGTAAATTTGTATACAAAATTTTTAAATATTTCCTTTTGTTTAATGAATTTATAATTTAATTCTTTTTTCCTCTATTTGTATCTTCTAGCAATATTTTAAAATATCACATTTTTTTTAAAGGTAGTATTCAGTTATACATACAAATATAATTTTCATTTTTATTTAAACAAATTTATATTTTACTTAACGTGTAAATAACTTATATTTGTAGCTAAAGAATGCACTATGCCAGAAGCAAGTCAAGAAGGATTACTGCATTCATTCAAAAGTTATTCAGATATAGCAATGTTTCATTACACAGTCCCGAAAGAAGTACTTAGAGCTACATGGCAATTTGCTGCATTCATGGATGGTCAAAACTGTCCAGAAAGAAAAGTACATATGTAAATATTCACTTTTATTTTTGCTTTTATAAATATATAAGATTTTACGATATATTTATTTTTATTATTATAATTTTCAGATATCTGCAATGGGGCAGTTATCCTGTGATATCTGTAAATAATGATACATTTCCTAATGATATGTATCCTAAGCGTAATCATACTATTATAGTTTCTGCAATTACAACATTTGAACCAAAAACCACTGCAATTGTACCGATTTATGGACCAGAAGCTGGAGATTGGTTTGTTGGAGCATATTTGTCTCATTGGGATGAAAAAGTTCAACAACAGGTATATTCTAATTTTTATCTCCTTTCCATTGATAGATTATTTTATATGAATTGTGCAACTTTTTTACATTTTAGGGTCTTGGACATAAATGTCATTATAGTATAGGCTCTGTAGCTATATGGACACAAACCAGTACTATTGAAAATATTCCCATTGGTTATCAACAAACATTAAAAACGAAAGAAGCTACTTCTTATTACAAGTAAATTTTTTTATTACTTATATTGATAAGTGTGAAAATGAAAAATTATTACTATATTAAACTTTTTTAGGATATATATCCCATCTGGAACATGGAATTTTCATATAGATATTTGGGGTTGTAATTTTACTGTGCATAAATTTCATAGCATACATGAACTTTGCATTAAAAATATGGCACTACGAGGACGCTCTCTACCTGTTTTTAATCATTCTGAACCAAATGAAATTGGAAATTTAACTATATTAGATTCATATACCTTTACAGAATCATCACCTTATGAAGATAGTTATTATTATTTGATGATTATTTCGGATAGTATAATTGAAGTAAATGTGAAAGTAGTTATCTCAGGTAAATTTGTTATCTATGACTCTTTTTTTGATTTAAATTAATATTAAATATATAATCTATTTTCATTTTTTAGAATGTCCAATTAGAATAACAGAGAAATCTTTTGTAAGGCAATATTTAGATGCACCTTCATTTTCTAAAGCATTGGCTCAGTTGCATATGAAAGATATAACTAAACATCATTTACATCACAATGAAAATAAAAATAACGAATCATCTTATAATGAAATTGATCTTATAAAAAATCAATTTCGTATATTAGAAGAAAATTTTGATGAGCCATGTGTCCCAAGATATCAACTAGCTAGAATTAAACATTCACAAACATTTTCAGGAGTTTATTTACTACAGGTACTATACTGTTAAAAAGTATGAATATTAATTATAATATAAATATAAATATAGATACAAATAGAAATATAAATAAAGTTATATTATTTATTAAATATGTATGCAAAACTTTGATTTTCAGAGTAGAGAATGGTTAACTTCGTGGGTAATATTAAATGATGTACATCCAATAATAACACAATTTAATGTTTTGCCATTAGTTGATATTGGTGGTACACTTGATATAAGTGCTCATTTGGAGATGGATAAAGTAAGCAATAATAACTGAAGCTCTTATGTGAGCAATTTAATCTATTATGTACTTTACAGGTGGCAACAAAACAATTAGTGAAAGTTACACTTTGTGTTCGGCGCGGACGAATTCCCAACAGAATTAAGAACAATATTATATGTGAAAACTCGAAAATGTCGATGATCTTATCTTCATTTGATAAACATGACAAAAGTTTATTAATACCTTATCCACAACCTGATACTTGGTATGTTACCTTAGATGCAACTTGCTATTTTAATGGGTAAGATTATATTTTTAGATGTATGTATTGTAAATATTAAAATTAAGATTAAATTACAAATACAAAATAATATTATCAATTAAATAGAAAACCCGTAAATTGTGAAATGGAAGAAATTTTAGTATCATTGGATATACGAACTAGACAATGTGTATTTGCCGGAAATTATCCATGTGGCCGTCATGGAATTTGTCAAGAAATTCATCGTGATATTCTTTATTATACAACGTGTAAATGCTTTGAAGGTTTGCTTATTATTTACAATAATTAATTACTGTTTATATCATTTCTTTCATATACACTGATCTATTATACAGGCTATAAAGGATGGGGCTGCACTGATGCCACTAGTGCCAATCCAGAATCTTCTCTCCTTATAACAACAATGATGCTTACTTTAAGTAATGGTTTTTTCATACCTGCTATATATTTAGCTATTAAACGCGGATTATATACCGAGGGACTAGTTTATTTGGCAACAATGCTTTTTTCATCTTTATACCATGCTTGTGATCAACATGTTATGACATATTGTGTTGCTAAATATGAAGTACGTAAATTGTTGTATAATAATTGTTTCTTATATTTGGTTTGAAATTCTATATAAAATATTATTAAATTTATTTCAGGTGTTGCAGTACAGTGACTTTTTTTCAAGCATATTAGCATTTTGGGTAACTCTTGTTGCAATGGCTGAAATACCGATTCGTTTTGTATCATTGTGTCATATGTTTGGAGTTTTTATTATAGCTTTTGGTGTTGAATCCAATAAAACAAGCTTAACTAGTATATTAGTACCTTTAGGAATGGGCATTATGATCCCAGTAAGTAATTTAGAAAAAACATATATAATACTGTTATTTCCCTTTTTGTATATTTTCAGATGGGGACATATGCTTATCGTTGTTTCTATTTTAAAAAATGGAAAAAGCCTGATAGAATTTCAAAGTTATTAGCAGGTTTAACATTAGCAGTTGTAGGTTTATTGCTCTTTTCACTAGTTGAAACTGAAGCAAATTACCAGGTATGTATAAGATATGTTATGAAATCGAAAAAAAAGGAAAAATTATTTATTGTTTTGTAGAAAATATTTATTTATTTGTTTATTTGCAGTATGTTCATAGTGCATGGCATATGATAATAGCCATCTCATTGATATTCCTTTTACCACCATCGCGATTAGAGCACATTGGTTCTTCGGGTTCTAACTCATCTAACGACGATAGTGAATTACTCGATTATAAGGACCCACCAGGCAGTCCAATTTTTACAGTGACCAGTGGTGAGGAAAATCTGGTAATTGGGTCAAATTGAATATTGCAATAAAAATAATTAGGGAAAACAAACCAAATACGTACTATTATTTAAGTTACTTGTGCCAAAAGAGTGTTCTAATTCTCTAAGTAAAATGTAGATTATAGTGTTATGATAATCAAAATTAGAGAATTGAATGTACATATACAAGTATCATGTATGTGTACATAAAATATTTATGTATAAATTTTATAATAGTTCCTAATTAAGAATGCATAAGTGATTATAGGGTAATCTATGTTGAAATTTTCAACTTAACACAGCTCAATGTAACATATAACTACTTTCAGCCATAGAAGCTGAATGAACTTACAAATGGTGCTATTCTATTCTTACTGTGTTGTTTTTAGGGTATAAACAATAATACTAATAGAACTATTTTTATATACTTTTATTGTTGAAAATTATATTGTAACATGTTAAATAAGTCACAAAAAAGAATTGATATCTATTTTTTCTAGAAAATTACATCATTAAACGATATTATCTAAAAATTTGTGACGATATATTGAGTTTATTGTGTTAATATTAAAATTTGTGGTTTTTATATAGTTTTCTTTACAACCGTGACGCAATTTTTAGAAGAAGTTTGTTACAGCATTTATAATATACATAAATACAAATATAGTTATATATATTACTATATTTTTCGATAGAATTAAGTACACTATATTGCTTATGTGCTATACTTTTTTTCTTCTATAAGCAATTTTATATATGTACTTTATGTATGTTATGTGTCTAGTAGTACAGAAAATATTAATTGCATAGATTACCCTATATACATTGCCACTGATAAACTACATCCAAAAGTACTCATTTTATTTTTTACTTTTTAAATATCTTTTGTTATGTATAAAAAAATATAATATATATCATGTGTATGTTCTGTGTAACTACTATAACTTTGGGAAACATGGAAACGCAATGCAGCATATATATATCTTAATTAAGGTAGAGAAACATACTATATGTCCAATATTATTTCATCTTTCTTCCACATTTTGTCATATTCAGAGTTGTGTAAGGGACCACAGAATATAATAAAAGGTACTAATAGCATATTAGGAAATGAAAGTATGAATGTTGTGCCTAAATACAGGTAAATTATTCTGAAGTTATTCAAATTTCAAAAGGTAAATAACTCAGTAGTTACAAGTTTTATTATTTTAAATATAAAACTTTTTGTATAAACAATATAACAATAATTATTTTAATTTATGCTTCAATTAAATATTTTCTGATTTGATGGTATTTAAAAAAGTTCTAAGTGAAAACATATAATATAGTAGATAAGAAATTGGAAACTGCTATAAATATTAGATGAATGTTAATTTGATATTAAAAATTCCCAAAGTTAATTAGTTTTAATGCAGAAGATCCACCCATAGTCTCTATATAAATTAAAAGATTATATTTATGTGTATATATAGTACTTTCAACATTGTAATTTAATTTCTCTTATTTTATGTAATATTAGTTATAATATCTTATTCATAACATTTTTATAATTATCACTTAAGGAAGTATAATTTATTATTATCATTATTATTAACAGTTTAACTTTTAATTACAACCTATACAAATTCAGTTTGATATGATAAATTACTAAAGTATATTTACTTTAGTTATTGTTCAAATACCTCACAATGTGTAAAGTGCCATTTAAAATTTCTCTTTCATCCTATGCCGATTATATTATAAATCTTATTTTTACACTATTAAAAAAGGCAGGGTGATTGATACATGAGGAATTCATACAAAGTAAATCTTTAAAAGATTTATGTATGATACATCATTTAAGATTTTAAACAAAGAAAAAGGTAGAATGATATAAACATTAATCCTAAAAAGTATATTAACAATGTGAATTGTATTATAAGTCTGTCAAGAATACAGAATGAATAAAAATAATATAATATTTCGTATCATATAAAGTATAAAGTAAATGGACATTCCATATAATGTCAAATAAATTATTTAATATTTGAGTTTGATTTTCTACTATTTATTTTAAATTAAAAATAAAACTTTATATGTAACAAAATTGCAAGTATAATACCCCGTCCAAAATTACAGCGATATCATTTTCTTTATAATGTAGTAACAAAGAGTTATTATTGATATATAAAATTTTTGTAATCAATTTTTTATTATTTCCTCTTAAAATAAAATTCGTCATATCTCTTCTTACAATCCTAGTAACTTGAAAACTTTTATTATTGTATTAGATTTAAATTGTAAATGTTAAACATCTTTCTTCTCTTGTCAATTATATCTAATACATGTTCATATTGTTGCAAAACATACCTGAAATCATGCATAATACGTCCTCTTTAGAGATACAAATGTAGAGAAGTCATACAAAAAAAGATGTTTAGCAGAAATGAGAAAAAATATTTAAAAAGGGAAAGCCTATCACTTCAATAAATCTGTCTAAATGATTTATAGTTTTACTTACTTTCCAAGCTCACAATCTCCTATCCAATCTAGTGCATTTATGATGATAAAATATTGATTTCTTAAGTATTGTGAGATGCATAACAAATTTACGTCGATATCAGCTTTTTGTTTTGACTGATCAATGGCGTTAATATAACAATGTTCGATTTCGTTATTAAATATTTCCCATATCTAAGAATTCGTTTATTACTACTATAAATAACTTTGTTTAGTAATCAACACAAGTATATTATTATACTAGTGTTATACCTTTGTCCACTTGATTTGCAATATATCTCGTAAACTTTTTCTGTTTCTAAATTTTCGTAAAGCATAAATTGCTTCAATACCTTCTTCTATATTCTTTATATTTTCAAATATATCATTAATTAAATTTATTGTCATATTTTCTAATTGTTGAATCATATACCTAAATTGTTCAATTTTTTTAAGCCAAGTCGATTTAGAAACATTGAAGATAATAACGCGATCTGATATAACTTCGTCTAAGCTTTCATAAAACAAAGATTCAATTTCCCGCCAATACGTTTCATATTCGGTTCCGTTAGGACCTCCAATTAATCCTATTGGACTGTCTCTGTTAAATGATATAAGAATTACGATTGACCTACTATATATGTATATATATATATATATATATACTTATACTTTTAAATACCTTCCAAATACTATCAGTGTTTTACAAATTTCAATGACATCATAGCATCTTTGTTTAAAAATATCAATTTTATTGAAAACTTCCTGTTTATTTACGTCCCATATTTTATCAAGATTCGTATAAAATGTAGTATTTATCATGATCTACAATAAAAATTAATGGATTGCTACATAATAAATAAATTATTAAAACACGGGAAAGTATATTCAATAAGGAACATACGTTATCATAAATAGTTTTATAAACATCACAACAGAATATACACTTCTCCAACATCTGTATGCCCACTTCAGGATTATTTCCAAAGGCAACGTCTAGTTTAATATATTTTTTACATTCCTCCATTATCTGTGAGCTCAGAGCTTGGCATAATGTTTCCATATTAACCCTAAAAATATTTTTCTTTTTAAATATATTCATTAAATTGTTTTTCGACAAAACTCATTTTTTTTTACTTAGTAGAATAAAATGGCGATTCTGTCCAGATGAATAATATGAGAAGCAACGCTTCTGTCACAGAATTTTCAACGCCTTCTGGAACTTTTAAATCCTTACAAAATTGAAGTAAAATATTTAAATACATTAAATTTGATGATGCTTCTTTTAATCCTGTATCAATATAAATAGTTGTTTTCTCTAATTTATTTGCACTTGGGGAATGCAAGTTTTTCAATATGTTAATGATCAATTGAACTTCTGTATTAAGAAGTTGAGTATGTAGAAGATTCAAATTTGAACCTATGAAGAATATATTTTTTATAGCGAAAAATTTGAGTCATAATGTATAATGATTCGAAATTTTTCCAATAATTAAAACAAAGGAATAAATGAATATAAAAGAATCAAGTTAACTTGAGAAACTGACTTTTTGTATTCCAATAATTAACTTCATCTTGTATATTTTTAACTTTTCTTGTTATCGATGTTGTTGTTGCTTTACGTATTTGTCTAATCCAAAATTGAACTACTTTTTCTAATCGGCTGATTAATTTTCGTTTTCTTTCATCTTCCTCCGAAAGGGACATCGTTTGATTTGTTCCCATTAAAAAATTATTATCTTTATCCGAAGATCTTAAAAATGTTTCAAGGAGACATTCCTTTGGTACGTATAAAATAGTCAGATCTATCGGTTTGTAAATTTCTTCCATTAGATGTGTGATAAACTTATGTAAATTTAAAACAACGTCATTTCTTAGAACTGTTCGTTATGGAAAATTGTAACGTTAATATAGAAATATGATAAAGTAATGATAACAAATTGGTATAAAGCTTAAGAAAGAGGTAATCAACAGAAACGTTTAGTTAAAATATAAAATTTTGTAAAGACAATGAATTATACTATAAAAACAAAAACTTCTAAAATTTATTTGGATACATGATGCGTAATCATCACTATGAAGCACAATTGGTGCATATATATTTTCCATAAATTTTAAAATGCTATTTTTAATATTATTGTTAATACTGCCAAATGAGACGGTGTTTAAAAAATTTTCTGCAGTATAAATTTGCCACGATGATCTTAAGAAATATGTAAATCCCTTAGATGCATGTATCGGAATATTTAACATGGCGTTTAATTCATTTTTGTCGTAAAATGTGGTCAGTACTGTGTATGTTGGATTTTTAAAATATTCTTGAATTGTTTTATCAGAATGCTCGTTCCAACTTATGCCATTGCAAGGGTATATTGTTAAATCTTTTACATATTTTACCTACGAATATATTCAAATAAACATTTAATTGCCGCAACGAAGTGTATAAAGTATTACTATTTTTGTAACAAAATCTTAAAAGTCGCGCCACAGTACCACTGTGACGAAATTACTCTTATTGCATTGATATATACAGTACTAGGTAATTGTTTGAAATAATAATTTTGCATAATTTTAGAGATATCTGATTTAGTGTTACTTATTAGTCAATAAATAATAATAATATTATTATTGATAATAATAAATTATGGTAACTTTACAGAACACGAATTCCAATGTTTCAAATGTCAATTTAATGAAAGACGTAATATCGGGTATATTCTTACTAAGGCAATTAGATCTTCTTTACTGAATATTGGCTTCTCCGGTTCTATAGGAAGTTCTTCTTCAATTTCTGGTGGTTCTAAAAAAATGTAATTACATATTTTAATTTTTTTCATTTATAGAGAACAAAATTTTATTTGAATGAAAATTACTGCATCATTAACAAAATTTTAAACAAAATTTTTAAATAATTTAACAACAATCTGTAATTTGTTAGGAAGCATGAATCCTAATGAATCATCTTATATCATTTAGTTAAAAAAATTTTAACATTTTAAATTTTAATAAATTTTGAAGCCTTGGTATTTAATTATTTTACCTTCATGTCCAAACTCTTCTTCATCGGTATCCATATCTAAAAATTCTCGATGACTGTCTATCATTTTATCCGACCTTTTTAAAATTTCAGATTTTTGTTCCCTTTTTAAGTTCATTTTTTCTCTTTATGTTATATAATGTATCTTATCAGGTCCAAATATAAGTATATGAGAAATAAATACAAATCTTAGTCTATCTATCGTCTTAGTTTCGCATTCTTCTTTGTTAGATCGATATATTTTCCGTTGCTACCCAGTAGGTAATCATTTTTATTATATAAAAAATATGAATTAATTATTTAAGAAAAATGGATTATCAATAAATAAGCGGCAGGAAAAAAATTAAAATATTTATTGAATATTATTAAAAAGAAAAAAAAATAACACGAATTCAGTAGTGATAATTACTACGCCTGAAATTTATTTTAGGTGAACTTATCGATTTTTATGAGCTTGGATATTTAAAAAACATCAAAATCAGTAAGGAATCAATGTATCGATAAGCTTATCTTATTTTATTTTGGAACATAAATTATAGTTTCAGTAAATTTAGAATATCAAAAAAATTGAATATAATGTCTTTGCCTTCAAAAGAAAAGATATTTGTCGGTTCGTTTATTCACACTAATCAATATGGAGAATTGATTATTGTTGTTCACGGTATGATTCACGTTAAAAATGGCAAGGTATTGATCAATTTTTATTTATTTTTCATTGTAGCTTCACTGTGAAATCAATATAAATAATTTATATTCGAAATATAACATGATTTAAAGTATAATATATTCGTTAATGTTTAGATTTGTAATATAGTAGTCAATCCAAAATTAAGTGATATCAAAAATGAAAATGTGAGTGTTCTTAGCAACAGTCAATTTTTAATACCAGGATTTATTGATTGTCATATTCATGCTGTCCAATTACCAAATTTAGGTGTTGGGTATGATAAAAAGCTTTTAGAATGGTTGGAACGCTATACTTTTCCTTTGGAAAAAAAATATGCAGATGACAAATTTTCTGAACAAGTATTTAATACAGTTGTAGTAAGTTCAATATGTTTAACATTCATATTAACACATTTTAAATTGTATTTATATTTTATACAAAGAATAACAATAATATTTTTTAACTATAGAAACAAACTGTAGTAAAAGGTACAACAACTGCATGTTATTTTGCATCTCTATATTCAAAAGCTTCTGTACTACTTGGACAGGCAGCAATTAATATAGGTCAGCGTGCTTTTATTGGGAAAGTCAGTATGAATATGAAACGTAATGATGATTACTATGAAACTACAGATGAATCTATAAAAAATATAAATAAATTTATAGAAACATTGAATAACTTAAATGTAAAGCTACAGTATTATTTAAATTTATATTTTACTTTTTTTGCTATATATAAATAATAAACATTTATTCATATAACAATTATTATAGAGCCACCTCATAAAACCAATTATAACACCAAGATTTGCCTTAAGTTGTGATATGACACTGATGAAAGAATTAGGAAAATTAGCAAAGAATAAAAATCTTCACATCCAGGTATTACATAAATTAATGTTTTTGTTTATATGATTTCACACATAAATTAATGTTATTAAGTAATATATTTCAGACACATATCTCAGAAAATCTAGATGAAATAGAAGCTGTAAGGAATAAATTTCCTGAATACTCTTCATATGCAGCCGTGTATGATGCGGCTGGGATTCTTACAAATAAAGTATGTTAAATGAATATATAATAAACATAAGAAGAGTAAAAACTCTTTTCCACTTTTAGACAGTGTTAGCTCATGGAATATATCTTTCGGATAATGAAATTGCATTAATAAATGAACGTGGTGCAGCAATTGTACATTGTCCTTCATCAAATACATGTTTAAAAAGTGGCCTCTGTGATATCCAAAGACTGAAAAGTAAAGGGGTAAAAATAGGACTTGGCACTGGTAAAAATATATTCCTTTTATTTATTAATTTTATAATAATTGTATAATAATGATGTAGATTATTTTAATAAAATTTATTTGTAGATGTTTCAGGTGGACAAAGTTGTAGTATTTTAGACACAATGAAAGCAGCTTTACAAGTATCAGTTCATTTATCATTGATTAGAGATAATTATGAAGCACTTAATTATAAAGATGTATTTCATATGGCTACTTTAGGGGGTGCAGCAGGTAAAGTTTACAGGACCGAGTCAAGATTTTGTTGTACAAAGATATTGAATCTTCATTTAACAAAATTTTTTTTTAGCCCTTGCGATGGATAATCAGATAGGAAATTTTGAAGTAGGTAAAGAATTTGATGCACTTGTTGTGGACATAGATGTAAGTGATGGAATTTTGAATAATTTGCAAAGTAGTACATTGGAAGAAAAGTTACAAAAATTCATATATTCTGGAGATGATCGTAATATAGTTGAAGTATATGTAAATGGATGTAAAATTAAATAATGGTAATTTATATTCTTAGTACTTTCATGTTTTATGTTTATCCTATTATGTATATAGAGAATTTCTGTAATCACACAATAGTGTAATTGTAGTCCCTTTGCTCATATATTTACAAAACCTATAATAAAAATTATTTATTATTGTTTATTATTATTTATTGTTGTAAAAATTATTATGTTGTTTTAGAAATTCCTTTACACTCCTAGCAGCTTGCTCGAATGCTTTTTCAAAACCAGCACTGTCAGCATCCTACAATTAAAAACTCAAATCATATACTATGTATTAAAAGGGATATGACAATAATAAATAAATATTAATGATACTTGCAAATAATGGATCTCGTATATTTAGTTCTCCATTTGGATCATATTTTCCAAGAAGTTCAATTTTTGCTTGACTATTATCTGGTTGCATGTGACACAAATTATAAACTATTCCATTATCCATTCCAAATATCCAATTGAAGTTGTAAAAGTCTTCCTTTGTTATCTATAGATATAAGAAAATATATTGTCTACTTTTTGTAATGAAAAAAATATATTACCTGTCTTGCTATGTGAGTATAATCTATAATACCTCTTTCTCTAAGTGTATTCATAGCTCTAGGCTCTGGATGATTACCTACATGGTATTGTAAAAGTGCAGCACTGTCTACTTCCCAAAAGTCAACAAGGTGTAATTTTTTTATTTCATCACGAAACACTGCTTCTGCTATTGGAGAACGACAGCTGTTTCCTGAGAATTTAATACTGATACAATAAAAGTTAAAACCTTTGTAACATTACTCTGAGTAAATGATTAGCATTTCTTGACACACCTAAACACACCATTAATACTTTCTGTTTTGATGACATTCTGCTATTTACTAATTTTTGAACAGCATACGATCACCTTTCATTTGTTGACAGTATTGATACAGTCAAAATGTAAGGTTATGTTAGAAACCTTGAAAAATAAAATAGATCCATATATATTTCGTTGTACACAATTGTTTGAGGAATATCTATGTAGATGTTAAATAGAAATTAAAGTTAAGAATATGTTACATGCATTGCATTAATATGTAATATGAAATAAACTTTTTATTTAACATACAAAAAATGATTAAAATATTAAGTTAAAAATTTTAATCGCAATTCATTATCCAGTTTCTTATGATAATATTTCTTTACATTTAATTAACGAATTACAAGTTTAATAACATTATTAATAGTACATTCAAGTTTTATGTTGTTCCAAAAAGGCTACTATACTCCGCACACATTGCTCATATACTTTCTTAAATCCCTCAATGTTCATGTCCTGTAAATGAAATTTTTAACAATTTAATTTTTTTCCTATAATAGATAGTATAATCTTATATTAAATCTGAAGAAAAGCATTTTATATGAAAATAATGTTATACATAGAACTCTACATAGTATGGATCTCTTATTATAATTTCTTGTTGTGGATCATATTTTCCAAGAAGTTCAATTTTGGCTTTACAATCATTAGGTTTTAACCGATTTAAGCTTTTAATATTCTCGTTATCCATTCCAAATATATAATCATATTTATAAAAATCTTGTTGATCAATCTGTAATAAAAAAAGTATATTATTATTTATATTTAATATTGCTTACACAATATAAGAGTTTATTTACTTGTTTCACTTTGTGAATGTAGTTAATAATACCATTATCTCTTAGTACAGACAGAGTTCTGGAATCTGGAGGTTTGTGCAAATGATATTGTACAAGAGCAGCACTTCTTACTTCCCATCTGTCAGCTAACTTTAACTTATTTATTTGATCTTGAAAAACTGCTTCTGCTATGGGTGAACGACAAATATTTCCTGGCAGATAAAAATCATACTTTTTACTGTTAGTGTACACGTACACAGTTCTTTGAATTTGTTGGTTATTGAAGTATTTTGAAACATACCAAGACAAATCATAAGTACCCTCTTTTTTTCATTCATATTTAATTATTTTATATAAAAATTAAATCGTAATAGTGTTAATAATAGATAACGATATAATCTCTTAAAAGCAACCGTTCTTATATAAATGAATGAAACAATGTGACTATGTTTTTGCCAGGCATACCAATTCTGTATTATTTGAAAAAGTTACTAGCTATTTCAAAATTTCAGATGCTGTAATGCTTTTCTGACTATTAGAAGTGCTAGTGTATGTGAAAGGCATACCATGTGCTTCAGTTGGAATAGGTTAAAATTCTTTTAAACGCGTATTTTGATAATGTCATTCTTTATCAGAAATAAGCAAGGAAGCGGAGGAAATAAAAGAAAGGTATACAAAATGCACGTATATTTTTATATATACATTATATTATTCTATTCTATAGAATGGTGCAATTAAATTTATGATTTAATATAAATAATTGTATATTATGATATTTTAGTTTAATGGTCATGTTAAAACAACAAAGAGGAAGAGAAAGAATGTAAGTAAATCTGTACCTGAAGATAATGAAAGTATTGCCAGTACAGATGAAGAACTTGCAGAAGAAAATCAGAGGTGTGTATATATTATTAAACATGGGTTTGTTGTTTTTAACAGTTATTGTATATGACAGAGATGAAGAATATGAAAGTGAAGAAGAAGAGGAGACAGCTCAGGAAAAACGTGTAAGACTTGCTAAGAAATATCTTGAACAAATCGAAGAAGAAGGTAAAATTTAAATAAAATATTTTTTGTGTAACATACTATTTATATTTTAATATCAAATTTATACAAATACAGAAAGAGATAAAATAGAGTTTCAAGAAGGTGCAGTAACAAGAAGATTACACGAGGAATATTTAGAAGAAAAAGGAAGGTTACGAAAAACTGTAGCCTCAAATTATGTTAACTATGCTGAACCAATTGTTCTGAAATGTAAAGAACACAAAAATTCAATTACATGTTTATCTCTCTCTAGTGATGGGAAAGTTTTATATTCTGGTTCAAAAGATGGTAGTTTGGTCAAATGTATGTTATTTCTAATTAAAAAATTATTGAATTATAATAACAGTTTTATATTAATCAATATTATAAATTAGGGTCTTTGAAAGAAAGAACTAAATTAAAAGCCATTAAAGGAAAAAGCAAATCACAGGATGGAATAAAATGTGTACAATGCTTAGCAGTTAGTACCGATGGTAAATTTTTGGTTAGATAACGATATAATCTCTTAAAAGCAACCGTTCTTATATAAATGAATGAAACAATGTGACTATGTTTTTGCCAGGCATACCAATTCTGTATTATTTGAAAAAGTTACTAGCTATTTCAAAATTTCAGATGCTGTAATGCTTTTCTGACTATTAGAAGTGCTAGTGTATGTGAAAGGCATACCATGTGCTTCAGTTGGAATAGGTTAAAATTCTTTTAAACGCGTATTTTGATAATGTCATTCTTTATCAGAAATAAGCAAGGAAGCGGAGGAAATAAAAGAAAGGTATACAAAATGCACGTATATTTTTATATATACATTATATTATTCTATTCTATAGAATGGTGCAATTAAATTTATGATTTAATATAAATAATTGTATATTATGATATTTTAGTTTAATGGTCATGTTAAAACAACAAAGAGGAAGAGAAAGAATGTAAGTAAATCTGTACCTGAAGATAATGAAAGTATTGCCAGTACAGATGAAGAACTTGCAGAAGAAAATCAGAGGTGTGTATATATTATTAAACATGGGTTTGTTGTTTTTAACAGTTATTGTATATGACAGAGATGAAGAATATGAAAGTGAAGAAGAAGAGGAGACAGCTCAGGAAAAACGTGTAAGACTTGCTAAGAAATATCTTGAACAAATCGAAGAAGAAGGTAAAATTTAAATAAAATATTTTTTGTGTAACATACTATTTATATTTTAATATCAAATTTATACAAATACAGAAAGAGATAAAATAGAGTTTCAAGAAGGTGCAGTAACAAGAAGATTACACGAGGAATATTTAGAAGAAAAAGGAAGGTTACGAAAAACTGTAGCCTCAAATTATGTTAACTATGCTGAACCAATTGTTCTGAAATGTAAAGAACACAAAAATTCAATTACATGTTTATCTCTCTCTAGTGATGGGAAAGTTTTATATTCTGGTTCAAAAGATGGTAGTTTGGTCAAATGTATGTTATTTCTAATTAAAAAATTATTGAATTATAATAACAGTTTTATATTAATCAATATTATAAATTAGGGTCTTTGAAAGAAAGAACTAAATTAAAAGCCATTAAAGGAAAAAGCAAATCACAGGATGGAATAAAATGTGTACAATGCTTAGCAGTTAGTACCGATGGTAAATTTTTGGTAAGCATATTCAAACTTCATTTACAGAATATTTGTATATATAATTTCATATAATAATAATAATAATAATAATAATAATAATAATAATAATTCGTGTGATTAAAGGTAGTAGGAGATAGCGGTTGTAAATATATCAGAGTATTTTGTGGAAATACCTTAAATCACATTAAAAATTTGCAAGGTCATAGAGGTAGTGTTACTGGTTTAGTTTTCCGTAAAGGTACACACACATTGTATTCTGGATCCGAGGATAGAAGTGTAAAAGTATGGAATTTAGATGATATGGCATATGTTGAGTCCTTGTAAGTATATCCTTACTACAAGTATTATTTTCATTTAATTTAATTTCATTTCATTCGTTAGATTTGGACACCAAACTGGTGTTACGTCGATTGATGCACTTGCACGAGAACGTGCTATTACCAGCGGGGGTTTTGATGGAACGATTCGAATTTGGAAAATCGTAGAAGAATCGCAACTTATATTCAATGGACATGGCGGTAGTATAGACAGTGTTAAACTTATAAACGAAGAACACTTTCTTAGCTGTGGAGACGATGGACAATTATGTGTTTGGGGTTGCTTAAAGAAGAAGCCTTTGTGTTCAGTGTCAAACGCACACGGAACAGATGAAACTAATAACCAATCAATGTGGATTTCGAGTATAGCTACTTTACTTAATACAGATCTAGTCGCATCAGGTACTAAATATCTTTTCTCATTATTTAATATATTTGTAATAACTTTTTTCTCCGTGTAAAAAGTTTATTTATGTGTGAAAGAATTTTAATTATCTGTGCACATCTATTCGAATTATCGATTATAGGATCACGAAATGGCGTTATTAGATTGTGGCAATGCGGAGATTCATTCAGATCGTTGAATCCGTTATTTGAAATTCGATTGACAGGATTTATAAATGCGCTGTATTTTACTCCGGATGGAACTCAACTTATTGCTGGAGTTGGACAAGAACATAGACTTGGAAGATGGTGGCGCATACCGGAAGCAAAAAATACTATTGTTATAATACCATTAATTCAAACGGAAAATAAATAGCCTAAAATATTTAAAAGAAAATGAATTGTTCAGTTGGACATGGAATTTATATGGTTAAACATAAATCGTATAATTTTTTATATATTCAGTATGAAGAAATTTTTTATCTATTAAAAGGAGTATTGTTTACTATATCATAATTAATTGTTATTTATTCATCGCATATATTTTCCACAGGACCCCATATACGTTGAAAAACCTTGCTTATTATGAAATCGAGTCGTAGACATGCGAATGAAATAAAAGAAATATTGGTCCACAGTACAAGTATTTATTTATTCTGTACAAAAGTTGAGTTATAAAATATTATGTCCCCATTTTAGGTCTTGTTCTTAGTCTTGTATACCATGCCGTCTTGAGTTCGTTCGTATAATAACAATGATTGCCGCAGAGGACATTAGCGTTTACGAGAATGAAGCGATTCGATCATTGATTCATTCATGCCTACTGATAATCAATCAGAGAAATGAGCATCGATTTCGACAAATCGTTTCTTCATTCGTACGTAAGTGCAGCTGTCCTCGCACGAACCTCGAGCTCACCGTGTACATATACAAATCAAATCGACTTTTTTTTCCTTAATTCGCGTATTTGTCCGCGTCAACAAACGTGTACAGCGCGCTTACGCTACTTCTTGTATGCATTCTTGCAGGGAAGTTTTTCAAACGAGTGCGACAACCTAGGCCTTTCAATATGGCTTTCTTTCATCGTTTCACGTGCTTCGTGTGGTTTTCGTTTCTTTCTTTCTTCTTTTCACTCTTATTTAGGACCTTATAATCGCAAGTATGCTTTTACGCGGATGACTGAAGCAGCATTGCTTTCCGCCCGATTAGTTTCTTCTCCATTGGCTCTACTTTTCCGAAAAGTTTATGTGCTTCGTCACGTTTTGACTAAAATACTTCTCTTTTGTCTCGTTAGTCTCGCGCTTCTTTTCCCGAGTTGCGCGATCCTTAAGTTTTGCACGTTTCGAATCAGGCATCGCTTTCATTCGATCATTTTTTTACCTTCGTTCCTTTCTTTTCTTTTTCTTCGCGAGTTCGTCTGATTTGTCGACAAATCAATGAAATTTCTCCGGATTATCATAGAATTCAATGGTAAATCATTTTTGCACTCATCTTGTTTAACTCTGCCCAAGGAGAAGGAAAGCGATGGCACGAAAATGGCACCGGTTAAAAGCTAACTTTCAAAAACTTAACGCTAACTTCCGTTAATAGACCAGTTTATCGTTGCATTTTGCCTTCGAAGTGCCGCTTGGAGAAGAAATACGTACAAGTGTATTTCTTTAGTGGTCCAAGTACAATGCGTGCGAACGTGTAAGACAAGACTTATGTGTGACCGCAAACGAATATCGTAAACGCCGGAAATCATCATACAGCACGCTTACAAGCACACTTAACATTTTTTCGCATCGTTCTATATAATATAAACTCGTTCTATATAAACAATCGTACAACGATTTAGGCTCCAAATCGCGCCTCATATCAGCACGTCACGTCACAGAGGAACTGAGTTTTCATTGCAAAACGCAGAGCGTTCGCGAAATTTTGCACCGCAAAAATATTTCGTTTCAGTGTACGAGTTTTTCGCATCGATTTAGAATTGTTAAACAACTTTAAACAACATGACGAACAGACCTTACAGTTTTCGAGTGGGGAAACGATTCGTTCGAGCGCATTTCTTATTACATTTTTTCCCTTTCTTTCAGACACATTTTCTTTCCAACGATTTATTATAAGTCCTGTCCTACGTGGCGACAGTTTTGCACTTAAAATAATTGTATCCAGGGCTCGCTGAAACTATCGTCAGCCGCGAGTCGCTTGGCAAGTCGAGAGATTCGTTGTCTGTGAGGCATACACGGCTGAAAGCCTTAGGCGAATCGAATGGAGGCTTAATTAATCGGATCGAATCGATTGAAACAAGTGGCATGGTCGCGTGCCCGTGACGGGAACGCGGCTCGAAACATAATCATCTTCCTTTTCGGCATCGTGAATCGTGAGATTTCGTATACTACGCGTAAACCGCGGTTTTCTCTATTATGTATATACGCTATGTACATTTGATCTCATAAAGCACATGACATCCGGATCAATGCGAGCACTTTCGCAAATTATTTCCATTCATATCGCTCTTCGACACGATGTTCCGACCGTGTTCGAAGAATTACAATAGGACGTTTTTACGACACGAAACAGCATGTCGTTGATATGTTATCGGCAAGCTTAAATGATCGAAATGTTTCAATAGAGGCAGACTGTAGTAGAATAATTCGAACGAAAGGGCGGTCTTGAAATGAGGAAAATGAAGGGATGAAATGGCGGATTTAATGAATTCAGTCTTAATTAAATTCAGTCGGTGTCGATATTCTTTTAAGAATATTCTAAAATACAGGCTTATGGAATGTTGCTCCGTTTCATTTAGAAAAGAATTCCTAAATAGATATTTACGCGACACGTTTTACTTTCTTCCTTTTCATCCAACGGACTAATGTACTTTAACGATTTGACGAGATATTCGAAAGAATGTCGAGGATCGTTGTGTAGGTATAAAGAAATTTATGAAAACGATTCGATTCTGTCATTGACACAGGCGAATCGTCGAGTGATATCGTGGATATTATGTGCTTTTTAAGATGTACTGCTCGTGAATGTAGCGCGCTCGTCTTCGACAGACGGTGATTCAACTTTCGATGGAACGTGGAACGAATTGGAGCGATTTGTATATATGTAATCAGTATCGAAAGACTCGCGAAATTCAAGAATGCGATCGAACCGGACATCCGCTTTCGCTGCGAACTCACATTCCTCCATACTTATAGCTTCTCCCTCTCTTTTCTTTCTTTTTCACTTTTTCTTAACATTCGTTTTGCAGGGTAGGACAACGAACAAGTTACGGCTACGATAATTACCAATCTCTTTCGAGGTTATCGACGACGGTAATTCAAAAATGGCAGTTTTCCGCGATTTTGTTACACTTTTTGCTCGACGTTTCACGCGACGCAAGAAGAATCGTCGTTTTACGTCTGTGCGTTAGAATTTCACGCCGTTACCCGCGATGATCGAAGCATCCGGAATTCTTCTAATCGATCAAAGCGTACATCGACAAAGGAACAAAGCAAAAATGAAAAGAAAGCTCGCACGAGATCGCGCGGACAAAAAGTTTGAGCTTCGATAGAAACGTAATTCAACCTATCGATTTCCTCTTGCATCTCGTGCTCGCAGTATTTCGAAAGAGCGATAAAAAATGTATACGTAATATCGGTAAAATCCGAAAAATCAGCGCAACAAAGCGTATATCGGTGATTTGTGTTCAGCGTTCTCATAAATATTCCTCGAAATCATCGCGAATGTAGTTTTACTCGCAAATCGTTTTCATTCGTTCAAAAAATAGATGCATTTCCAAAAACGAACTCGAGGGGATCCGCGATGCGTTTACAACCATTCGAATGGGACAGGCAACGATCGTTTAAATATAATTCTTTTTACAACCAATTTCATTCCAGGAACTCATTAATGCCTGTCAAGGGTTTAACGAAAGAGGCGTGACACGCGATTTCCTCAAATTTACCATTTGGCACCGTGAATCCCTCGGTTCGTAACAACCCACGCAAAGGTGCTCGTCGCTGATGGCCTCAAACGCAAAAAAGGAAACCTGATTTCTTCACCGAATCCGCGAACTAGTACTCGATACCCTGGTATCTGAACCGCGTGGAACGTGGATCGCACGCATCTCGTCCATCGAGAGAGCATTTCTTCTTCTTCTTCTTCTTCTTCTTCTTCTTCTTCTTCTTCCTCTTTTTCATTTCCTTCCTTTTCTTCCATTCTTTCTCTTTTATATTCCTCCTTTTTGTACTTAAACGATTCGAGACGACTCGCGCAAGGTACTTTCAAAATGAAACGCTTCGACGCCGACGTATTCGTCGTACGCGTCGACGTACTCTGTATGTGTTATGTGAGTGAGTATGTACGTGTATTATTATTATTTTAATGGGGGACGCCCGGTCTCCCAGTCCGGCATTTTAACATTTTCCAGTTATTTTTTTCTCTTTTTTTTTTTTCATTTTGTTTCGTTTGTTTTACTTTCGTTTTCCATCGATATATGTGATCGTATATCGACATGCATAATACAATATAGCTATATAAATCGCGCGACGCCGACGAGTCTACGATTAGCGCGTCGTCAACCCTCTTCGCTACCATACTCTTTCATTTTCTTCTTCTTCTTCTTCCGTTTCTTACAGTGAACTCACGCGCTTGGCGTTTTCCGTCGCGTGGTCGTCGAAATCGCGTCGCTTTTTTTTGTATATGTGTATATCGTGTCTCTGTATCCGTGTGTGAGTGTACATTTAAATATATACTTTTTTTTTTGTTTTCATATCTTTAGAATAACATCGCTTTCTTCGCGACGTCCTCGAGAGTGTACGACTGCCCGTATCGCAATATGTGCCAATATACGCGTATACATGTGTCTTGTGCACGTGTCTGTCTGTATGTGTGGAGAGTGTGTGGGTGTGCGTGTCTTGCACGTACTTCATGAAGATCGATTCACGTTTACTGTGTACTTTTTATGGTTACCTGCAATTTTTTTGACGATTATGTCTTTTTTCCGGTTTTTTTTCTTTTCTTGTTGCTTGTTGTCTGCTTGGACTGTTTAAACACTATTTCGCTACAAGTGGACTACCATTATGAACACTACGCTACTTTGTATTGTACCTGTAATGCTTTGTAATGAACGACTGTACTGTACTGAACGTGCATACTTGGTGAGCACACGCAATCTATAATTGATCCCGTTCACGAATGCCACACGTGGACCGCGTTACTCTTTTTGCAATCTCTGTTTCTTTTTACGTCTCTATCCGGTTCAATTTCGATAGAATCGATCCGAGGCAAGAAAAATAATTGCTGTGTAAATTTTCGTTGCGTCATATAATTGGAAATCAGGCCGTTTGATTGTCGGACAACGCTAAACCGATCGGGACTATCTAAATCGTTGATAGTTTCTTTCTCCAAGCCGGTTATGATGTATCTCTTCGATTAATCGAATAAACCCGTGCGATATCATCTTTGGAATTTCTTTTTCTCTCCATTTCGTAAACATGATACCGCGGCTGTTGTTTAATTTATATGTAAATACACCGTGTTGAAGAGAGAGAAAAGGAATGTTCTAACGGTCGCTCCGTGATAACGTGGCGCCTCCCGTATGGCTTCCGTGACCGTGATCGTGTGTCATGTAATGTACCTGTTACAAAATTAATATATGCAACGTGAGAGAATTCATGACCTGGCTAAAAAGTGTGGTTCTGTATTCAAACGCTCTCTTGTTTAATTAGTACTTGTGTTTCTCGGTTATGAGTTAATAATCATAGTTTAATAATAACCACTTTGTGTTTTTCTTTTTTTTTTTTCCATCTTGTTAAAAATCTTAGACATCAACGTACATTCACTTTTATAATAAATCGTTATTAGAAACCTATCCTCGTACTTGCTATGTATTTAATATAAATTTCATCGTGTTATCGTTATTGATCGTAATCTTCTTTTTTTTTCTTCTTCTTCTTCATTTCTTTATTTACAACGACGTACCTACGAAATCATCTCGATCCCATTTTTACGCTCAATAAATCCGCGGCGTTGTTAATTCGACGCGATAAATCTAATTAATCGATTCTCTCTTATTCTCCATTCCCTTCCTCCTCATCCTTTCTCGCTACTGCTCATTTTATCTCATCCCCTTTACCCTCTGTCACGAGAAGAGAGGAACAAGTCGTTCGCGTACGCAACGACAGTGTCACGTGTTGTGATCTCCTTCCTCGAAGACCTCTAATCTCTTGACATTGTTCCTAAACACGCACACGAGAGGATAACACAATGAAATAGCGAAAATGAACGATAAAAATCGCAGTGAAGGGAGTTCGAACGTCTTTGGATTAGAAAATCGTGAAACCTGTTCCTCGTTTTGTTCTTGGTGTATTTCTGTTCGAAACGTGCGACCTGCAACGCGTGTATGCGTGTACGTATGTACGTATGTACCTGTGTATCGGTGTGTATACACGATTAACAGCAAAGACTAATTAATCTTAACGCGCGATCTAATTAATCGTAATCGCTCGGCCCATCGACCTTACGATTATTCCTGTGTCTCTGTTACATCGGTGTCGTTAACTTTCTATTATATCGAGTATCTACATATACTTTCTACTAACGATTTAAATACCTTATGGTACGATGCTTGTCCCTGTTCGCGGTTACAAAAATAACTTTCGAGGAGCAGCGTTTCACGTGGTCGGTAGTGATGGGGGTTTATGGATGGACTATGGAGGGTGGAAGTGCTTTCGGAGCGGATTGGTCGAAACGAAAAAAAGAAAATAAATGAAGGAAAGAAAAATAAAAATAAATTGCAGTGAGTGACCTTGTCTATTTTCTATCGATAGTTCGAGTCTATATTATTGTTATACTGTATTCACCTATCGTCCGTAAGAATGAGTACCATTCACATTGGATCTATGTAACTTTGCTGCATTGCTATTGCATTTATGTTTAATCGATTACGGGCTTTCACGCTGGCTCTGATTAATTCGCTAACGAGTCGATCGATTATTCCGCCGCCCGGAGCAGTTCTATCGATACATCCACGATTCGAGATGTGCAACTGTTACATGGATCGTTGATCGCGATCGTGCAGATCGAAACATAAACGCATTCTACATTTGCGTCCCTTTACGAATGTACGTATGTATTGTAATATCCTCTGAGACCCGCAAAGCGAACTTGTACGAGAAACATTTTGTACAATCGTGTGTTAATTACTTCTACCATGTGAGAGGGGTAACGAACCGTATATCTAGAGGATATCGTGACACTATAATAGACGACTGATCTACGTTGAGGCGCGTCGAACGCTTTTCTTTACAATGGTGCAGGTGATTGTCTTTGGGTTTCGATTTGCGGGTTGATCAGCGGCTCACAAACAATTCCACGTGTATACATATGCGTGTGTCTGTGTGAACGAAAACGACTAGAGAGAAACTAAAAGAAACTTCTTCGTAGTAGCTATAATAACGGAAACGGAAATATGATCATGTGAATCTATATGCTAAGAATCGTGGAACGGATATCGTAGCGAACTGCTTCCTCGTCATTCGATCGCTCGTACGTGTACGAAATTGCTATTGCGGTTAACACATGGGTAAAAAGTACAAACTGTAGACAGACGAACGGACAGACAGACAAACAGACGTGGATCGGAGGCATGTAATACTTAGGCTTACAATACTGTAATGGATAACATTATACACGCATTTAATTTTCGCCGTTTCCCTCAACATTCCCGGCTGATCGTGGTCATTGATTTTCATTTAATTGTCGCGTATAATTAAGGACGATGAACCATCAATGAACGATGAAAACGAGTCGGTCAATCGAGCAGCCATCAGAATACATTTCTTCTCTTTATTATCTACGATTCGGAATTGGGGGTCTCTTTTTCTCTCTCTCTCTCTCTCTCTCTCTCTTTCTCTTTCGTTGTTGTTTCTTCCCTTCGCATTCTCCAACGTTTCTCAGACATCGTACGTGCGTTTCCACGCATGAGGAAACAATTATGCGCAGCTATTTAAGCTCCGTTCACACCAGCATTCATGGATCCATTTTTGAGACCAGGTCCATAATTACATTCGCTGTGCTTTTTCGTATCGCTGATACAGGTTCAGTAGAAACGATTCGTCGATTACGATTAACAACGAATCGTCAATTACGATCGCCGAACTGGATGCGTCGACGTCAAAAAATGTATTATTATCGGTGCATGTGTGCCACGAAACGACAACTTTGCATTTCGGAAGATGAAATACGCGCGTAAACGCGAGTCTGCGCACACTCGCAGTGAAGCAGCGCCATCGTGGTCGTATAACCAAAACTATATTTGGCGGGAACGCGATTTCTTGCTTGCAAATTACGCTTGAACGACAACGATGCGCGAGATGCGCGAGATGCGCGCGCATCGTGTGATATATGGACGACGCAATTTATTTCGCGCGATTAAATCCGAGACGCATGCTTGACGTTTGTTGCGTGACTATGGCAGTATTGTGTGTTCGATAGAAATGTGGATCCCTGATTGCGATCGAGCGAAACCTCGGCTTAAGGTTACGTGGAGGATACGCGTACAATATATACGTTAGCGAGCGTTCGTCACGAGAATTGTGTCTGCGATCGCAGCGTGAACAGAGCTTGAACGTTTGCGAAGGGAGCGTTGATATCGGTATGTACGCGACAGATCAGAGCGGGATCGCGTATAACGATCGTGACCACTGTGCATGTATACATGTAATCCCGTACGTTTTACAAATAAATGCGATCTGCATGCGCGTACGTTCGTCAGTACGCGTATGAAAACGAAGTCTGCGTGGCGGTGTACAATAAATAGAGTTTTTTTTTTTTTTTTTTTTTTTTTTTTTTTATCATTACCCCGCCGAATACGCAATTTATTCGCTATTAAATTTGATATTTTTACTAGTAAATATAGAATATCGAGTGTGATTATTCGTAGCGTAATGATAGCGGATAATAAATATAATACAGATCTATAGATAAAGTTCGGTATGGTACAACTATGATACAAAAATTTTATTTCTCGTCTCTCGCTCCGCGATCAGTCTCTCTCTTTCATGCATTATCATACTTACGTTCGTTCTTCCGCTATTCTTTCTCTTTTTTCTTTTTTTTTTTTTTTTTTTTTTTTTTTTTTTTTTTTTTCTTTAATTCAACGAACTCGATCGAAGCGAGGAATTTCGGATTTCTTCGTCGACGATACTTCGCGTGTTCGTGAAAGTGTCACGGTTGCGAGAACCGCGGCCGGAACTTACACAAGTTTGTCGCACCTTATACAGTTTTGTGACACTCGATTATCCAATGAGCGATCCTTGTGTTTATAGATGATCACACGCGTCTCGCAACACACGTACACACGTCATACACTGTCACACTCGAGCATTTCCATTCACACTGTATCGCACTCTTCCGTGTGTCATATATAAGATTTTACCTAGTATACGGCACTCTCTTAAATTCCTCTGCCCCAAAGACGAGGCAAGAGCCACTTGTACATATTCATTAGGAATTTATTTACACGCGTGCTAATTATCCTGCTCGCGACACCTAGCACGACACGAACGGTCCTCCGCCATGACAGTGCCCTTCGACAGATTTCGATTCAACTATCGGCGCGACGATCGCGACCAATCAGAACGCATCGTTTGATTCGATTGTCGCAACGAGTCGCGACCAATCAGAACACGTCATTTGATTCGATTATCGCAACCAGTCACGACCGATGTACGGTCTGAACTTCGGTGTACTAAGAAACGTATTGCGCGGACGTGATACTGAGAATGTTACGAAGAAAACGAGTGATAAGTAATACGTATACTAAAATGGCAAGTTCGTTTAAATTATACTACTCAGTACGTAATTGGTACTCCATACGAGCTTCCAAGCCAACGCGATTGGTCGACTTTTCGATTACGATCTCGTGTAAGTGACCGGGTAGTGAGTGACAAAGGACCATTCGCCGATTAACGTTCCCGCCAGTCGCGCGATATAATCGAAGCTCTCGCGTGCGAGGTTATGGTGTCTCAAGGAAAGAATTTTCCCGCTCGTCCGACGAAGGTATGTATTACGTTGGCAATATATCTCGCTCGAGGATAGTTAGCACGCTGTCCACGACTTCGTACTCTTTCTTCGTATTTCGAATAAATACCTAGAATTAGCGTAATGATAAGAAGGACAACCAATACGACTACCATTTATAGTAGTGATAATAGTGGGCATACTATAATAGTGTCTAGTAGTAGCGTTTCTCCTCGTTTCGTCTTTCTCCGTCTTTGTTAATCTTACTACCTACGTCTTCGCTCTTCGTTTTCGAATAGTTTCAAATATGGCGTTGCTGCTCGTGTGTCGTGCGTGTCTCTTCTCTTGACATTTATGTTTATTTTTTCTTTTCTTTTTTTTCTTCTGCCAACTCTTCCATCTTCTTAACCGCATTCTCTTTTATTTTCGTTAAATTTTCCTTTTTTTAGTTTTTTCTTTTTTACTGTTGTTTTTCATTTTTGTCTTTCTTCCATCCCGATTAAATTTTCTCGTTCTCTTTCTCTCTCGAGGCAGTCCGACCATAAATCGTGCGCGTTTTATTTTTCACGATCGAGGGGCGGCCGCGCGGACGCGCGGGCACACGCGTGCCTCAAGAAATTAATTAAACGTAGGATAATCACAGAAAAAGGGGTTTCGACGTATGGGATATACGTTCTCGTCGGTAGTGTTGTCGCTTCACCGCAATAACTGCGGCAGGATCGCGCTGATCAACAAGCTTCCCATCAGCACCACCAGCAGCTGGCTGAATCGATCTTGAACACGGCTAGAACTCGCCCCGTTGTAGGTTAATTCTTCGTTCTTCACTACTTCGTTCGGGTGGTTCGAATATTCCTCTGTAGACACAAAAAGTAATCGTTATTTGCGGACGATGATTATTAAACTCGTTAGACGTTAAGCTACGGCAGGAAGAATTTAACGGTACCTTAATTGACTAGCGTGAGCAGGTAAATGGAAATTTCGTTGCATCGAATAACGTAAGCGCGAGTACTTTTGGCATAATTTCGAAGATGGTATCGCATAATCGACGATTCCAGGATTCTACTAATTTTCTATTCGCAATCAGCGATGCTTCAGGCTGCCACGAATGGCTCGATTTAGCGATTAACTTCGTTTCGCGTTATTTTTCCCATAAATAATCGAGTTATTTTTAATCCCCAGGGAAGAGGTCAAGAACATCTTCAAATTTCTCGGAATCGGAACGGAAGTGCCGGGAATCGGTGGAAAAAGTTGCTTCATTAGGAGAGAGTCAGCGAGAGCGGCGATATCGGAGCGGAAGCTTCAACTTGCATCTAGGTTCCGGCTTATAGGTGAGTACTATACCATGAACTTTTGTTTCTGTTTAAAACGATACACGTTGTAACAGAGCGCATCGCGGGTCACGAATATCGTTATAAATTTCACTGGACAGGGGTCTTTCTTTTCCCTCTTTTTTATTTCGTTCATTTTAATGCAATCGAGGAGTTCGAATCGTTGCTACAAAAGAAGGCGTGAACACGTCGGGAACACGAATTCCCCGCTGCGTTTCGGAGCAAGCAGGTCGCCTCGTTAATGACCGTGTTCTTGGCTATCGATGAAATGCAAATGCGTGCACACCCGCGACGCATTTTGAAGTCGAATTATCGTAGGTGAGAACATAAGAAGAGCGAGCATCGTGAACGACAGATGGTCGTCGAGAGAGTCGGTCGAATAGAATCCTCCACCGCGTTCGATTGTTCTCCATCTGGCACGCGTTACGGGGTCCGAAGGTGTCCCTTGATCCATTAAGCGTTTTCTATTTGAAACTCTTTAAATAATGCCTGCCATTCGTCGCGATAATCGATCCGTTAAATAACCCCTTTCCCTTGTTCGAAAATGGGCGTGAATATGGGGCGTATGCCCTAACCGTGAAAAAAGGAACGCACTTTAGCGGTCGCACACGGGGTTCGTCGTTTAAAAAATTTCACGCGCGGCCAGTCAATACGATGTTCGACGATCGCCCTTTCCTGTATAATTTAAACGAAAGAACGGGCATAATAAGTAGAACAAGGCACGACGAGGGACAATATAATTTTAAACCTCATTAAAATTTATTTGCTCGTTATTTACTTTATCCGACTTAATACGACCGAACGATAAGCCGAATGAATTACGTAAAATGATTGTTTGGCACGCAATGGACCGTCACGTTCAGCTACATAACGGTAATTTAATGACCCGAGAGTCGACGACGCTTCTTCTCGACTTTGCATTCGCGTCTAACCATCGCGAACGGACGATGGGAAAGCGCGATTCCGGCACGACTATGGCCCCGCGTTTCGTTCCCTCGAAACGGAGAAATATCAATTACGTCGTGCTAATAACGAACCACGATATAACGCGGTAATTCCGTGATCCTGTAAAAAAAGATTTCTGCAATGAAAACGAGCAATAAAGCGATCGGGGACGAATGGTTCATCTTCATTTTGCTGAACGGTAATTCCGATACAAAGTGATAATTATCGACTGGACGGAGAGGAATTAACGATTAAAGACACGTTTCCAGTGTGACGCGAAATAGTAGCCCGTGGTCGTGATCGTCGTCGTGATCGGCGAGGAACACAACATTCCCGCGGGACATACCGACGAGGATGGTATCTATTATTTACATCGGTCACTCGACACTGACCCGAATCTCTCATCGCTCGGTTCGATAATTAAACTCGACCAACTCGACAACGATGCTCGGAGATATATTATAGACGATCTAATTCGCGTCGATTAATAAAAGGACCCTCCTCTACCACGATTAATTTCGACAAGACGCGACGACGAGAGAAATTTCGCGTAAGAAAGCAAAAGGAAGGGCAAAGCGAAGGAACGGAGGGGTGAAGGAAGAGGGAGAAGGAGTATGAGAAAAAAAAATGCAAGAATCATTGGCCGAGATAATGGTCGCGAGGAGCATCGAGAAACTCGTTTCGCGGCAAAGAGAGCAGGTGGCAAGAGGCGGTGGGGAGCTGTGTTATACGTACTGTTGTTCTTCTTCTGGCCGATCGAGGTCTTGGGCGGCGAGGAGGACGGCGGTCCATTGTGAATCGGAGGCTGATGCGGATGCACGGGGTAGATGGCCGGAGGGGGCGCGTTGGGCAGGGTCGGCGCCGCCGTGCCCGGTGGATGATGATCGTGATGATGATGAATGCCTGGGTAGAATCGATCTCCGCCCTTGAAGACGCTTGGTGGTGGCAGGGGTGGCAGTCCAGGGGCTCCTCCGCTCAAAACTGCGGTGCTGGTCGAGCTGCTGCTCGGCACGGTGCTGCTGGTCACGGCTACGGCTGCAAACGACATAGATCGACATTAGCATTTTCTCTCTATCGTACATTCTTATTACAATGTCATGTTGGCGAACGTCGACGAGGACGAGGACGAGAACGAGGGCGAGGACGAAGAGGGCTTTTCATGCCGCGTTCGTTGCATCGTGGCCGGAGGTATACTTTGTTGCGGCTATTGAATTTTAGCGTGTAATCTCGCGGCGATTTTTTTCTCCTGGTCCACGAGTTGCGTGCAATTTCCAGCCAGTCTCGATTACTGTTGTTACGCGCGCCCGCGCAACATCGTCGTTCACCGGCGTTTCCAGCCGGCTGATTTAGGATAACGTCGCATCGACGAGCATTTCGATTTTAACTCCGGCATCGCGGGCCAAATCGCGGCACCGGTTTTGCGTAATTTTCAGCGGCGAGAGAATCACGGAGGACGCAACCGCGCCGTCGATTGGTCGTAAACGGGACGAGTGTGTCCGGTGAATCGCCATCGATTTCAATTACCTATGTACAGCGCGAGCGCGTGTGCTTCGGCTCGATATTTTAAAGCGACCGGAGGGTGGTGAGACGGCAGGCGGAGGGGCAGGGGGCCCGAATCGAAATACAGACGCGGTTATGATTGCGTCCGTTAAATTTTATTTAATCGCCTGGCCGATCATTCGGCGATGCCGATCGTACGTAATAATAGAATCGCGCGTAAACCGTTACAGTTATAACCGTAAATGCGGCGTCGTAAAAATTTCATACGAGCGGTGCTCGCGACGTGAAAAACGGTGGGAACGTGAATTCTTGTTTCTGCCAGCGACGTCGATTTAAAGCGTTTATAAAAAGTGGATCCCGTTTTTGGACGCGACGTTCGCAACCGAAATCGATCCCCGACGGCCCAATTTGCGCCACTGGAGGTCGAAGTTCGTATCCTCGAATCGGGGTGCGATCGATCGATCGATCTCGACGATACGTGACACCGCGCGGAGAAAAAGGGATAAGAAACGACAAGCATTCCGTGTTCCCGGTGGAAACTCGCGGGGAGAAAAACGACTGGCGGGGAATGAACTTTCCGACGGTGGAATAAAGTCGAAGATTAATTTCGCATTTTCGCCGGCTAATTGCCAACGTAAAACGTCTTTCGCCGCGGTAGCGCTCACGGCGCAAAGAAGGAGCCCGTTTGAAATTTTCCGCGAGATTAACATTTCTCGCGGTTCGTGGCCGTTGATAGTAATCGTAGAGCATCGTACACGAGCGTGCCGCTCACGCTCTGATCCCGCGCAGCGCAACGATGGAGCCGCGGAAGGATTTCGTGGGAAAGAGAGAAAGGGAGTTCAGAGTTCTCGGCCGGCGAAATAGCTAGTCATTACGGCGCATGAATCGTCTCCGACGAGTGTTGGGCCGGTGGCAGCGGGCAGAGAAGAAGGTGGAGGAGGTGTCGGGAGGACGGTCGGAACGAATTAGGGAGAGAAGAGACCGGGCTAGAATGAAATAGTGGAATTTATTGTGTTCTGGGTCAGCGTTGGTCCTCTAACCGCAACAAATGGTGCACGAGTAAGAATTATAATTGATAGGGATTATTCGAGAGGGGAGGAGCAGAGAGCGAGGCCGCCGCCGCCGGTGCGAGAGCCGATGTTTCTGGGGGTCGGAGGGGTCCAAGAGGGTGGGGAACGTGTTCGCAGCGGAAGACGAAGGAATCGGCGTAGACCGTCTGTCGTTACGAGAGTCTTTCCCTTTCGTAACTGATTAGGGGATAATGAATTTATGACGCGGCCCTTCTTCGATTCGTTTCATCCCCACCCTATTGTGCGTGGACGAAGGGAGCTCGTGCACTGACGCGATACCGTGAAGATTTTAAACGTGATTTACACGCGAAATGAAAAGGCGGCGCAGACGACGTAGACAACGACTATAATTTCAGATTATGATAATCGGGCCCATTAGAATACTGGCCGTACACGCGAAATGACTCCTCGCGGTAGAACGAAGGTTTTTGTCAGTCGCCACGACTTAGGGATGGGTCTCCTTCGCGAAACGTTTGAAAACGGTTGTAAATGGGTCTCGAGTACGAGAGCACTTCCTGCGACTCGAACGCCCTCCGACTACTCTCTTTCTTCCGTTCTTTCTTTCCTCCTTTCTTCGTTACGCGCATCGAGTAGCCATCGTAACCGGAGATTTTACGTTAACACGGCCTCTACCGCGACTCTTGCCTCTTGAACCAACGTAATCAGCGTTCGTACCGAAACGACGAATACTTACAGTTGTTGCGCGATGTTGCTGATGACGACGAGGTGTCTGCCTCGTTGCCGCAGCACACCTTGAAGACCACCTTCATGTTGTTGTCGTGGCATCGGCCACCGATGCGTTTGTGGAGGTCCTCCTTGGACGAGGTGCTGATGAAATAGTAATCGTGACCTGGCAGGAACTCTAGCCCTCCAGGTTGCGGTGTGAACGGCCTGAAGGTGATCGTGAAGTACATGGTCTTATACGGTTTGTCGCAGACCGCTATCACCCGCGGGTTCGGATTCGTTATCCGACATGTTTCGTACTCCTCCTTGGACACCTGTGAAACGTACGATGGCTGTAAGCTTCCGACGCGAATCGATTGGCGACGCTACTTGTCTGTCAAGTACGAGTTCTCTCTCCTTCCACGATTTCTTCGGTAGTTTCGTCGAGTCTACATAAACAGCGATTCTTTACAGATACTAATGATCGGCTGACTACCCCGAGAGATATTTCCCGTCCGTCGTATAGACGTATAGACGCGAAAAGAGCTGATATTTTTTTTTTTTTCCTCTCCTCGACTAGTTCGTCCCCCGAGACACGGTTGAGAGGGAGAAAGTATCTATTGTTGGGTCCGAAAGCTATCGAGACAATGCGAGGAGGGAAGGATATCGAGACGGTGATTAGATCTCGGCGATGATTCGTGGTGCTTGCGTGGCTGCTTTGGTAAACGACGCTGGGAGTCCTCGATAACAGCGAGAGAAGAGGGGACGAAAGAAGTTTTCACGATGCCAGCAACAATCTGATTTATGAAACGCGGTGATTTTCGTCCCACGAACAAATATCGTTACGGTACCGTACCGGTTTCTCTAATTTCGGAATGCCGGCGATACTTCGCGGTGAATATTTTTAAGAGCGGGCGAAATAGCGTTCGAACAGCCCCTGGAGGGTGCAACGCGGTGTCAAAAGTTGGCTACGAAGCGGAAGTCGTTCTTGGGGGTCCGATACGAACGAGTTAACGAACGAGTTTCGAGTAGCAGCAGCTGTCTAAACAACACGGAACACCCTTTGACAATTTTTTATTTCGCATAATGGGTCGACAGTCGTGTAACTCGATTTATCTGTTGATCCCGCTATGGCGAGGCAGGGAATACGCCCGGGCTGCTCGTGACGATCTTTTTACCGACGTCGAGTCGTAGGATTCTTTGCATTACGATTCGACACGAAGCGTGCACTTACGTTGTAAATAATATACTTCTCCGCGTCCTCGTCATACGTCCCTGGCTGGTACACAGGACATATTATGTTCACTTGGTCGTACTCGAACGCCGCGTTGTTCTTGTTCACGTCTATTATGTGGTCTGTGTTGTCTATTCGGAATCTGCAACAGAAAACATTAATCGTCAGTACAGCCGATACGGGGTACGACTGGGAACTCGTGGACGAAACACGAGCTTCGGCATGTATTAAGAGCTAAAACGTATACGAGTCTAAATAGGCCCAGACATTCACGGGGTACTCGTGGCGGAGTCTGGTGAGGAAGATTGAACGAAGTTTTAACAATAGTCAAGAGAATCATTTATATTTCCGACGCCTCCGTCTCCGCGGCGTTCGAAACTCATCGAGTAAAAAATTAATCGTCAGATATCATCAACGCGATTAAATATATTAACAGTCACGTTTCACTCAGCGGTGTTTCTTTCGCTGCGGGATATCCCATCGTCTGCGAACCGGGCACAATAGGTTCCAGAGTTTCCGCGTATCGGAAACGGGGCTATCCGTGAAGCGTTCGCGAAATTCCAACGCCCCTGGAGGGTCCTCGGGAGGAGTACACGGTTCCTCCGGGTCCGTCGGTAGCCAGGTCAGGAAAGGGAGAAAAAGAAACGACGCGGACTCGCCCTCGTAGGCACCCAATGTCAGATAGGCAGGCGCCCATGGTGTCGGGACCCCACGTAAGTGTACATACAGCCTCTACACGTATGTACACACGAGTGTACGCACACGAACGGGGTTGTATATATAGGCTCGCTTGTATTATGTAGCGGAGCTTGCTGGATACTTGGCGAGGATGGAACGAAAGGTCTGCGAATGAGTAGAAAGGAAGGTAAAGAAGAAGAAGAAGAAGAAGAAGACGACGAGGTAGAAGGACGAGAAGAAGAAGTAGACGAAGGAGGAGAAGAAGAAGAAGTAGAAGTCGAAGAAGGTGGAGGACGGTTCCTATATAACCGGTTCTTTCCAACAGCGCTCACACACGCCGATACACACGTCTCTCCTACTCCACGCTGCACGACGTACAGTAAAGTTTGCCGCTGTTCACACCGCCCTATTTCGGGTCTACGAATCGTCGCGCGAACTATTTTCTTGCTTCTCGCGGACGCTCCACTTGTTCCGTCCCGTATTTATTTTCCTTGCTGCGGCCACGCTGTACGTACGCCTCGTACGCGGCCACGAGTATATTTGTTCTGTGTTACATAAATTAGGCGCGGGCGTGTGTGATGCGCGCGTTCACGCGGGAATGTTAAGGCACAGCTGAAATACGGTTTCCCTGTTTTCTCAGCGGCCAATCGCGACACGTCGTTCCTTTTCGCAACGTTTCGTTTAATTTTATCGCGATGCCCTTCGTCATACGAGTGCCCTCGCTCCGTTCATATCGGATCGCCGCTGCGTTATCGAGAGGCATGTGCATACGCGTTATCGTTATCGATGCCAAACTTGCGTGCAATCTCTTCCTCGTCCGCGATATATGCACCCTCCTTTCCACGACTCTCGAAATACGTGTAAAACTTCGATTTCGAGTCTCCTTCGCGCGAACTTATCCTCTAGAGCATCGTGGTGTACACACTTGGTACTCTAGCATCGGAAGAATCCGACTCGAAGACACGTAGTAGGTTACCCCGTCTGGAACATCTAGAAGTTTGCGACACCTGCAGACCTACTACCCTTTGGGTGCAAGACCTAGCTCTCTAATGGACTCTATTTACCCTGGCGAGTATGCACACGGTACACTCGTAACGCACACGTGTCCCGTCCGTAGCGGCTGGAGGCTCCGGAACGAGGCTCGTCCACGATGTACCCGTCAGCCAGGGAAGGGAAGCCCGTGAAGCTCTCCGTGGCGGTAAAACGCGGGCGTCGAAAACGCGTCCCGACGTTTCGGAGCATTAACGGACAATCTCGTAAGTGGGCGTGTAAGGGCTCGAAAATTGGAAGGTAGGCCGGGCCTCGACCAAATTAACGTTTGGCGATAATATCCGCTCTCTCTCGGTGCCCCCATGTCGGTTCGTCGGCTCGGTACCCACCCTAAGCGCGCAAGCAACGCCAACAACCTCCGGGGCCGAGGCACGCGCACACAACCATGGCGAAGCCCATAGAAAGAAGAAGAGAGACCGTTGCACGATCGTCCGGTGTGTGCGTTACGCGTGGGTGTATAGGACATTTCAGTCGCTGGCTGGCCATTCACGAATTTATTAGACACCGTATACGTACGATCGTGGCCCGAATTACTCGCGATAAAAGCACGGCGTGGCTCCTTTTGGTACTTTGGACCGGGCAGCTCGGTTTCCTCGCGGAGGTTGATGTACCATGGCCGTCATGTTCCCCGGTCGTCGACGCGTTAATGGCCGCGATGCGCGGTGAATTGTGATGTATAAATTTGCCGGAGCATTCGTTTTGAAGGGAAAAAAGAGATTCGCTTTGTGCCTACCTGGCCTCTTTTTTTCGCGTTCCTCTGTTCCGGTGAACGGGCGGCGATAAGGGGAACACGGTGGGAAGACGGTCGGAGAGAAATTTGAATAAGCGAGATCTCTGAAATCCCGTGACGGTAATTTGTTCGCGTATCTCCTTCGTCGCCGGTGATTGTGTAATTCCGTAAAACATTATTTTCCTCTTTCTTCTTTTTCTCCGCGCCAACGTTGATTTCAAATTTTTCACCGTTTCCTCTTTTTCCATTTTGTTTTTTTTCTTTTTTGCATCCTCGGCATGATAATCAGATGCAAATTCGAACGACTCCATACGCGGTCGCCATTCGGTTGCTCGTTCGAAACTGCGAGATATCGATAGTCCGCGTTCAGTGATCCTACGAGCAGGCCAAGTCCTATGGGAACGATTAACGAACTTTGTTCCCGTAAAAACTTGTTGCCACGTTGCGGACAATGTACGTCGATTACCACGAGCGACGCAACACGCGTCGCACTCTCGTCTATTTGTTATTTTAATCCCGGCACGAATTATATCCGATGAAAGGCTGTTATTGCATGTTACGGTACTTAGAACGCGATCCTTTTAAACTCGAGGACGAAGGTTTTGCTACTCTTGCTGGTACATGGAGCATAAAGGCCGTCTTGTATTATGATCGCCGACGTGTTATTGGTAGCCTCGATGTGTGATTTAAAGGTTTCCCCGGCGGGAATGGTGTCATTTGCATATACCTACGTATTCGTAGGATCACCGAGGACCCTCGTATTAATGCGATACGTTGCTTTGGTTCTTAACAGTTCTCTTCTGGCCTTAGGTAAATATTCGTCATGAATATGTATGGCTAGCATCTTCGGAGTGACCCCTTCCAACCTAAAAACCTGTATGTCTGCGAATATCTCGCTCGCTCGAACACGCGTGCCTTCTCTGTACGCCTAGGTATCGATACCGATGATAAGCCTGTTTAATCGTTTAATCGTTTAATCGATATCGAGTTGCCATCCATGTTCGTACCCGCAAATTCTTTTTCCTTTTCTCGAATGTCAACCCTGATACTCTCGTTACCCGCGATGATGGATAATAAAATCCCACGTGCGTGCATACGTAGCGTATCACTCTTACTCGCGACCCAAGTTTCTGTGTCAGAGCCCGAGGCTCTGCTCCGATCATCGATTCGCACCGTTCACTCGTAATTTCCGCGCCGATCGTATAATACGCGTATCGCGGATCTGTTATTGCCGGTCTAGTCGATCGTGTCGGCGGTGCTAATTGCACTGCCGACTAAATGCCTGTAAAATCCGCGAGCGTCGGCGAAATTATCCAAGGGCCAATAACTGTTCGGCGTATCCTACCCCTAACCGTCTTCATTAATTCCCACTACTGTCCGGTCGACACCAATCAACTACCAAATAAAACGTGCACAAGGGTCCCGCCTAATTGGAACAGCGAAAAAGTGGGCGTGTTCCGATCGAGGACCTCCATCGTTTCGGGACCCCTGGAAATTCCCGTCGATCGTTTGCCCAGACCAATTTTATACGTCACCCTTTCCTTTGCCTACTCCGTGTCCGGATCGTCGTCCGGATCGACGCACGGTTCATCGGTCGACGAACATCGCGTGTCCAACCCTTTTTCTTTCCCCACCCCCTCGGGCCCTTCACCGATCGTGGATCTAAGCACCGTCGTCACCTATCTCCTCTCCGCCTCTCGCGATCGATCGCGTAGAAAAAGAAAATTAGCCACGATGTTGAAAAGTTATTGCAACGACGTGAATTATGCGAGATTCTTATCGACGTAATTACCGGCCGTTCCTCGGGGTACAAGCGGCATCAAAGAATCCCGGAACGGGGACGCGGGGTGGCGGCAGATCGGCAACGGAAACCGCGTAGATTCGCGTCAGCGTGTAAACGACACGCTGTTCTCGCGAACGAATCCTTTAATCGTCGATCCTTGACCCGGCGTTTCGCCGCGTTATGGGAGATCCACGCGTGCACGGCGTTCACCCCGCGAAGCGAACGCCAACGAAGAAACGTTTCAAACCGCTCAAACGTCGTGCGGAGAAGACGGGACAAAGGGTCGGTGAGAAACGCGGAGGAAACCGTACCCACGTGTGGTAGAATGTCTGTAAAGAGGAGAAGAGGAAGGAAAATCTGGAAACGCGTGACAGGGACAGCGCGAGCTTCGGCGAAAGAGGGTGCGAGCGAGATGGGGTACACACCGGGACAGAAAATGGGGAGAGAAATGGCGGGACAGAGTGAGAGAGGAGGACTAGAGAAGCGGAGACTTATACGCTAACTGTAAGTGGGATATTCTGGCAGGAATATCAAAGCTGCGACTGCGTCAAAGAGGGCGACCAGAGGGGACAGGGAGAGAAAGGAGAAGGAGAGAGAGAGAGAGAGGAGACTCGGAGAGAAAGCAAAACGACCACGCGGATGGATCCTTGGACGTTACCGGCTTCGGGACCATCGTTTGACTCTTTCATTCATCATGTTCATTCCTTAGACAACCATTGTGCCCGTATAATGCATATTTTTCCCCTTCTTTCTATTTCCTCGCTGACGAGGCTCGCGGTTGTAATGTCCGCGGGAATTAGTATTGAAAATTTACGGCGTGACTAAGGGACGCGTATGAATTATTTAAAAGAGCCGATGCTTCGTTTCAACGATTCCCCATCTTTTTCATCGGCTTCCTTCTTCGCTCCGTCTTCCCTCTCTGTCGGCCTCGAAAAGATATCAAAAGCTGTTTGATCGCGTTTCCGCGTTGGCGATAACTCGCGCGATAGTCCGAGATTATGGAGATGCACCTGGATTTCTTCGCGAATTCCTGCCACGCGAAGAATCGTGGCAGAGGGAAACCGCCGGTCGCGTTTTTCGCAAAGTTGCCACACGACTCGCGTATCGACTCGCCCGTTTGCACCTGCTCGTCTCCGCGACACCGAATACCCTCCATAATTGCTTTCCCTCGGGTGATTTTATTTTTACGTCGCGCACACGCTACTGGGCCTTTGTTCTTTCGCTGCTGGCAACCGCAGCAGCCAGTCTCCGACGTCGCGTTCGAAATCGGCGTAAAACAGTCGCGAGAGCGACTTTATCGTCGTGGTTTTTTACGGCGCGTAGATTTAACGAGTCCGAATGGACACGAGCGGTCCTTCGTCGAGATCGTTTCCCCAATTCGCCCGGTCGCTACTCCGAAATCATCGTTTCGTGCGTTGTAAAGCGTAACTATTTCCACGAAGATTTCAAGAGGTTGTCATAAATCAGCTGGAATTTAATCATTGTCTCAAACGAGCGGAGTTCCCTTGAACCCGCGGTTCGGAAAAACTGAGAGACACGACGGAGATGAAGACAAAGTGGGGGTCGTCTGTTGGGTAACTCACAAAGGGGACTGAAGAGTTTTGTGCGTTTGGTCGTCGGCAACGTAACTCGTGTCAGCGGTGGAAATATAAAAGCGGCTGCTGCCGCGTGCACTCGATTCCGTCAATCTATTTCTAACCCATAGGGGCCAGAAGCATTTTTGCCGAAACGTGGTCCGGCGTTGGTTCTTAACGGGGCCCCTTGAACTTTTAAATTATTTATAAAAAGAATGCCGTGTGCATTGCCGCGGCTTTCCGTACCGTAACGAATTCCACGGCCTCGTGCCGTATTTATAATAACTTCCTGCCAAGATGGTCCAGTATACGCGGCGCGGTCGGTCCATTTAATGCACGACATTAATGCGTTATGTAAAAGCGTGCGGGTGATTCTCTTGTCGACGACGGTACGCGCCCGGTCGTCGTGGTCGTCTTCGTCGTCTGCGTCGTCGTCGTCGCTGGCGGCGGCGTCTTTTCGTCTCTCCGTGCCATTAGGACGTGCCGGCGTTATTATTAGTTAACTTCAAATATTTATCGTATTCTTCCTACCCGGCATCCGCCACCACCCACCCACGAATTTTTATCCTCTTCGATCTATTCTCGTATTCCGGATAACCGAGATCGCTTCCTGCAGTTCCTGCATTTCGCGCACCCTTTAAACCCACCCTTTTCCACCCGTTTCGAAAAACCCTTTCCCGCAAATTTTCATTCCACTCTGACAACGAGAATCACCTACCTCGTTACCGTAACTTGAGCAGAAAAAGAATCCGATATTTCGAATGTATACGCCTTGTCCGCGTACGACGTTCAAAGCCGACGAAATTATCTGGAAAGCGAAGATCGACGAGCGATGGAAATTCGAACGTTTCCAGCGACGATGCGGCGAAAAGACTTCCGCTTTCGGAACGCTTCGTACTCTAATTACGCTGATCCACCGCGACTTTTTACTCGTCGTGCCGATAATCCGGCGGATTTACGAGCGCGGGAAAAGGCCGGGAGAAGAAACGGTTCCCGTGAAAACGGGAGAAATAGCAGGAGAAGAAGACGAAACGAAAGTTAACGAGGCGCCTGGTAATTCCTCCCTCGGGGCGAAATTTTGTCCCAGAGCGGGCTCGTCCGTGAAGGGCTCGAACACAGTCGCGGATAGGGAACCTGCTAGCGCCAATAATTTCACGGTAATTCCATCGCGACTGCTCCGATCGACCAGCTGTTTCGCAGTTGCGAATCGCGCGGTCGGTCGATTGCCGAAGAATCGCCTCGCTTTCGAGTGGAGGCTTGCTAAGCGAGACATGTCCTGCGAACGGAAAACGACGAATCGTTCTTTCCTTCCTCCATTCTTTTCTCGAAATCGCGAATGGACGTTGAGGTCTGCGGTCGAAACGCGCGCGGTCTACCGCGTGCGTAGATCGAATTTGCGGTCGATTTCGTCCGACTGGAAACTGAAAATCGAGTGGAATTTTCAACGGGCATTACGAGCGTTTCCGCGTTTCTTTTTCGTCCAGCTGATATACGAGAAAAGTCTGCAACCGGCAGATTCGATCGACCGGTATATCTCGATCACGCTTGTCACGAAGTTCAAAGGAGCAAGGGTAGGAGAATGAAAAAGCTCGCTTGAAATACAGCGTATGCTCTGTGTGGTCGTTAAAAAATCGGCGCTGTTTCGCGAAGATAAATCTTCGGTAGAAAATACACCGCGAGCTGTATGAATTCGAGAGAGGGGACAAAGTGATTATCGTGGACGAGAGCATTTAGGAAATTTACGACACTCTCCGGCGCGAACACGTCCACTCTCCGCCCCCGAGAGATTCTCACGATATTTAAGAGTTCTTCCGCGAGAGTTCTGTCGAAATAGCTGGAATATCGCTTGTTCCTTCGAGAAAGAACGAAACGGGGACACGGTTAGGAGGATGGCGTCGGGCACACCGCGATCCTTCGACCCCTTGGTCCGCTGCGGAGGAATTGCCACGTGCGATCGGAATCGCGAGACGATTCGAGGACGACACGGATCACGTTAGGTATCGGGTATTGTCGGACAGAGGTGCGGGAAAAAAAGGGAGGAATTGGCAGAGTCTATTCGAGGTTTATTCGAGGTCGGAACTCGCGGGCCGACAGTCGATCGGCCGTGGACGAAACAGACAACGCGATCCTCGCCGAGGCGCGACGCGGCTTCTACCGAAAGTTCATCGATCCACGCGTACCGCGACTGTGCGTCCTATTAAAAGCCGTGCACAGCGTACAAACGCTCTCGACGTTCCACCTCCCTCGCGAGGCGTGGAATGGAGGCACTAAAGTGGCTAGACGGAGTGTCAGAGCCGGCCGGAGATCAGAGGGCCGCCGTTGAAAGAAATAGTCCGCCGGGGACGTTATACCGCAGCCACGTCCGCGCACGTGTTTTCGGGGTTCCGTCTCGTAGCGTCGATTTATCAAGCGCGTCGAAAGCCGCGACACGATCTTCTCTCTCTCTCTCCCTCCTGACGCTCTTTTCTTTTATATCGTGTTTCTTTAATATGAATTTATCGGACGACGGTGTTGCACGAGGATTTATAGACGGGAGAGAGAGGTTAGGGGTTTTGGGGTAGGGTATAATCGAGTCGTTCGCTTGGAAGTCGAAAATATGGCTGCTAGAGGAGACTTAGGGTAACGCGGTATTCCGCTCGTCGGAGTGGATTTCGCGTAACCGTGTCTTATTCGCGCGTGTGCCGATCCGCGATTCGAAGAGTTTCGTGTTCCACTTTCGATTCCGATTGCTCAACTCGTGTAACCGTTGTTACGAGTGAATGTAAAATTTGTTGGAACGAGCGTCGGGAACGTGCCGAGACGTTCAAAGTTTCAGAGTCTCCGATCTACAGGCGAGTTCTTTGGAAACGAGACTCGCGTTTATCTAAGAATATTATAAAACGCAACTTTTTCGAACGTTAATTACGCTAAATGGTAGTGCAGAAAACGAGGGACTTTAAAGTGGAAACACTTCCGCCATTCTCGTTTAGGAGCCGAACAAAGTAACCTTCGGGTAGAAAAATGCCGAAACAGGCTATGATTTGCCTATTAGTCTGCCCCGTGTACAAATACGGAGTAACATCGTGAGTTAAACCATGCCCGGACTCGATACAATTCAGATTGTCCCAGAGCTCGCGTAATTTATGTGCAGCAGCATGCCACTCCTTTGTAATTGGACTAACGGCGTAAGTAGGGGAGTGTCTGTCCCGATCGGAGATCAAATGCTCGTCGTTGAAAGAAAATAGTCGTCGGGCGAGCCGAGGCTGAAACCACGTGGTTCAGACGTCCCGACGACGCGCGTGCTTTCGGAGTTCCGTGCTAGCTGGCTGGCTGGCTGGCTGGCTGGCTGGCCAGAGATTTATCAGTCGCGGCGTTTCGAATGTGTCGAAAGCGACCGCAGTTTTCACCCTTTGAACCAGCGAGTTTGCAGCCAACTCGGTTAATGCGCCGGAGAACGTACGCACGACGTCGATGTGGAGACGTAGGTAATAGAGTCGTGCGTATCGTCGACTCGTTAATTAATTTTAACTACCAATTAGCGTTCGTGGCGGCTTCACCTTTGGCTACCATTAGTTCTCGAATATTTTTTCCCCCCGGGAAACGATCCTCCGGTATAGCCTGTGTAAACGTCGTCGTTTAGTCGAATTCTTTCTTCCGTGGAATTCCATGGTCCACGAACCGTTGATCGAGCACACGGGACACGGGGGAACATCGCAGGGCGAATCGAGTTGGTATGTACACGCGTGATCGAGAATTTGGCGGTGGATCGCGAACGTGTTACCTCTAGCCGGACCGTTTCGAGCGAATTTTTGTTTCCCGTTTCGTCTCGTTGTCGCCGTGAAAGCAACGCGAGAGATCGAGCGACCCTCGGTGACATTTAACGACGATTTAATTTTACGATCGGCAACTTTATGGCGATCTCGAACGTCGATTAGACGGAGCCACTCTTCGGGGAAGTACCGTTCGGTATATTAGCACTGGAGTTTGGGAAGAAAGCGTAGAGCTTGCGGCCTGACCTTGCTACGTTATTGCTTCTTCAGTTTTATGGCTGATACCAGCTCCGGTGTACGAGGGAGCCGATGAAAGGTTTACGATTATGGAAATGTTTGTTCCTACGACAGGGAAACGCTACGTCGGGATGAGTTTTGGAACAGTCCGGGGCCACGATGTTACGGCACGCCGAATACTCGCTTTCGATATCTTTCCAGGTAGGTAGCGACGCGCACTCGGAAAATATTTCTATACCCGTGTAATCTCGGTGTCCTCGATTTTTTTTATTGAACTTTCGAGAACACGTAAACATTCGGTCAAATCGAGGGGAGTCGGAGATAAAGATTATCCTAATTTACTCCCGAGAAACTTACGGTCCGAATCGAACCGAGCCGCGGCATCTCTCGTCGCGATAACTCCAGGATCGAACACCTCCCGTGAGAAAGTAGCGAAAGCTACTAAACTGCTACACACGCGTATATTATATACGTATAACCGTATTATTAATGGACGAAGGGAAACGGGAATACAATCTCGACAAGTACCTCTACGAACTAATCGGACCTAAGAAAGCGATCCGACTGGATCTCGCGATCGGAACCTTCGAGATCTCGCCAGGACAGCACCGAAACGGAGGTAAACGTAGTCCTGGCAGGCAGGGCACCCGACTCTATTATTGCTCCGTTATCTTAACAAAATGGCCAAGCAACGACGGCGAGGCAGCATCAATCACGTTATCTCCCAGGCACGATTCCATAATCCTTATTATTAATCTGTCCCGAGGCGGTCCGATCGCGAGGTCCGGCGCGCATCCGTTAGACCACGGCGGACTTCCTTGACAGAGACAGAGCGGCTCCACGGTATTTGCACCTTCGACAAAGATCCGCATTGCGCATTGAGACATTTCTGTCCGGCCGATATGGAAGATAACCCGTGTCCCGGTGCACGTTCGGGGTCAGGGCCCCGTTCTTGGGTCAGATCCGCGGCCTGGCCATCGTGTTGATATCCCCGAGATAGCTCCCATTGTTTATGGACATTGTCGTGCACAGGTACGCGGGCCCAGCGACAGTTCGGGGTCACTTCCTAGTGCCGTGACGTTTCACACCAGCGTGACACATCGCCGCAGATTCTCGGC
>NW_016908980.1:1132614-1145258 GCF_001483705.2 Eufriesea mexicana | reverse complement strand
CGGCATTCGGTCACGAATTCGCGTGACTCGCGGAAAATCACCGTCCCGACCATACCTAGCCGTTTGCTCCCTTTCGCGTCCCTTCATCGGCGAGTCGGTGCGCATCCTTCCCTCCTGTCGCCTCCCTGCCTCGCTCGCCGTCGGTGAGAAATCTGCCAGCGAGCCACACGTACCGAGTCGTCTGGGAAAACGGGGCGTGTAACGATCCTCTGTGTCGCGGATTCGCGCGACAGGCACCGTGTGTTTACGTTCGAATCTACGTTAGCGACTTTGCTCATCGTGCCTGCCACCGGGGGGTACCGTGAGAACGCTCGAATTCGTCAACATTGGAAACGAGCTGCCCGAGGCGATATAGGCTTAACTAGTTTTTGTTTCCTAGCGAACGGAATGCGGAAGTAATACGTAGCCTGGCACGAACTAGCCGATGATATACTCGAGTTTCGCGAGCGATGTTTGCAAACACAGCGCGCGCAGAGCCAAGGTTCACGCAGTTTCGACGTTCTGGAAATTTCGTAGCGGTCGAGTCAGTCGCTGCGCGAGTGCCGGTCTAAGCAGGAAGCTATTCGTTATCGTCGATTCCCCGGTGTCCTACGTTTCCCCACTTAACGCGATAACATTCGGGCCGCCATTATCGAGATTTCGAGGTGCGTTAAGTTGCTCCGGAGCAACGGTGCATTCCCACAGCGGGCTATGCAACAAGAGCGATGCAAGTGTGATGGTGGTTTTGCGTCTGCCGAGTGTCGTTTCGCAGTGCGTGCGTTCCCCTTGCACACGGTCCAGCCGACGTGTAAACAAACAGAGCGTACGCGGAGGGCATATGTTGGAGCGGTTCGTACACGAATTCCTCGTCGGGCCGTGCGTCGAATCAGGAAGTCGTCATTATCGTTTACTCTTCGACCGCGCCAGATCCTCCTCCTCTTCGTGGTAGATAACTTTTTTCACCGAGACTCTCGGCTCTTTTCGTCTCATCCTCCAGCCGCTTTCCTCTTTATCCTCGTCTCTTTCTCTTTCGTTCTTCGTCCCCGTTCCTTTGGCCGCTTCTCTGTCAACAACTCGACGATTTCTTCGACAAGTCCTCTGCACATACATCAATCCCTCCTCCCGTTGGCCTGTGTGTCCTCGCCATTCGTTTCGAGGAAATAGACTCGTCATCCCTTTACGACGTGCTAAGCAGTCGAGTAAACACGGAGACCTCAGCCTCGTTGAAACTCAGGCCGGAGGATCTCCTTCGCGCAGCCGTCGACAACGACCACGACCACGACCACGACCACGACCACGACTTTTACCTTTACTGCTTTCCGCACGTGACTTTCCGGCGAGGTCGCCACCGCGAGGGACAGGGTCGGCTAACGCTACCTGGACGCACCACGTGCGGTGTGTCCTTTGGAAGAAAGGGGCTCCCTCGACGACCGGGATACCTCGCGAACGAACGCTGACGAAGGAGGGCCTCTATTCGGTCGTGGAACGCGACGGAAGAATATGTCCGGGCGCCGATACACGCGAGCGGCAAGTGGAGTAGAAATCAACCTCGAGGAACCTTCTCTTCTTCCCGTTCTTCCCTTTATTTCGGCTCCTCTTCTCTTTTCCACGCGTGCACGGACACTTAAGCCGCGGATGTGAATAGCTAGGGTCTCCGGTCGGGTTCAGGGCGGGGTTACCTTCGTACGAATCCCGTCGTTACGGACAAATGGGGACCAACGGTGCAGGGGGATTCCATGCACGCTAAGGTATTCGTCTTTGTTCGACCGACGATGATGCGTATTTATCTCGTGGTCCGGAAAGCTTGGACGGAAGAAAAGCCGGGAGGGGGAGGGCGGGGGGAGCTTAGCGTGACGCGAAACGGAAAATCTGTCGGTAAGAAACCGGAGAATTTAATCGCGTCGAGTATTAAAAGCTTCGGGGATGCTTCGAAGTCGATGATAAAGTACACCGGGAAGAGGGTGGGGGGCCCCCTGTCTGGTTTTTATCTCCGCGATTCCGCGTATGCGTCGTTGATTCGGAAAGTTTGGTCGTTGAATCGCGATAGGATGGTAGACGATAGAGTTTCTTGCACGCGTCGCGTCTTCCACTTGGACGTGTTTCGCAACTCGTTCCCTACGCGCATACGAGGCAGCGGTTGCCCCGCGTGTTTCCTGTAACATTTTCCCTTGCGCAACCACGGAGGAGCATCAGCTCGGGCAAGACTTTCTCCCGGTTCCTCGTGCCGGCTGCTGGTAGTACGGGGCCATAAAAGTAAATCGGTGGAACTCTCGAAGGCCCAAGGGCGGAGTAACCTCGGCATAAATCCTGATGTTCTAGACAAATGGGGCCTAACGGTGCGTATATACTCGGGAGACTCTGCGCGCTTGCACAAGCCACCATCATCTCGCTTCGCTTTTGTCCGACACCAAGAGCACCGGCTTCTTTTGCTCTTTAGTCCCAAGGACCCGTGCAGAAGAAGAAGGTCACGTATACCTGAAGGAAAGTGTGTGTACGAAGAAAAAGTGGAAGAAGGAAGAGAAGAAGAAGGAGAAGGAGAAGATGCCACGTCGACCTGGAGATATTCGAGGATCCGAGCAGGTTAGTGGATACCTGATGTCTTTTCGCGTCCCCTTTTATCTTGCACGATTTTCCCGCCGGGTCCTTCCCCGCTCGGTCGCCCCGTGTTCGACCGTGCTGTCGAGTTTTCGGCAAATAATGGCCTACTTGATCGTGAATGTCCTCGGTTAGGGTGCTAGGACACAGAAAGCGCGACCGAGAGGGTCGTCACGCTGCACGGTCGATCTGGATCGTTCGACGCACCGGGATAGGTTCTCCATTGTCAGCCGAATACCAGAGGCAGCACGGGATAAAAAATTATTGCGGACAGAAGTGCAGCGTTTTGTTTGCCAAGCATTGTTGCCCTGGGTTAATAGTTCGCGGGGTACTATGTCTCTCCTGGGATTTTTTGTCGAGTGTTTTCGAGCCGAGTGCTTTTCGGGAGCTCGCTGGCCTGCACGGCGTAACAGTTTAATGTCTATGAATAGAGGATTAGAGACGGTGATCATCGCCGAGGATCGTTTCGGGGTCTGTAAGCTTCAGCTCTAAAACGAGTTTAAAGACACGCGCGGTGGAACGAGAACTTTTCTCCGTAGAATTTTATACGCGTCTACCAGTCTCTAGACTAGCCACTATTAACTCCGTACGCTTTATTCTTCTCTGTATTCGCGCGATTGTTCGAAATAATCGAACGAGCATGATTTCGCTGTTACCGCCGACCGTTTGTTTACCGGTCGGAACAACCTACGGCAAGTTCTAATCGCTACGTGGTATCGTTCGAAGGAGGTCAAAGTAGTCGCATCGAGGAAAACTAACGAACAGTCTCAGCGACGATTAAACCGTCGATACTTTTCTAAATCCCGCGATCGAGAGATCACCGAGATATAACACCGGGGGTCGTCCGCTCGAGGGACAAGGACCCCCATCGTTCGTCATTAGACGTCCAACTGTCTGTCGACAATACCGTCCAGCCCGGTCACCGACATCCAAGAACGTTCCACGGCATCGATCTTGCCGGTCTCGAAAATTCAAAGAATTCGATACTCCCTTTCGTGGTCTAGCCAGGACACACTACTCACGGCTCGTGGTCTTTCTCGCCTCTTATTCTCTCTCCGCACCTTCTCGCATCTTCTCCCTCTCCGTACACCCTCGCCATTTCTTTTCTCTTCTCGAGTGTCCCCCTTTCTCTTTCTCTCTCTCTCTCTCTCTCTCGCTGCCGTTCTCCTCCGCCTTCGAGGATCGACCTACGGCTGTTCTTTTGGAAACCATATATTTTTCGTTTCACAGTTCGCGGCGCCGTTGAATGCCCTGCCTCCATTCAGACGAGGGTGCATCTCCGTAGCAGCCGCCAGGTATAAATTTTGGCGTCGGTTCGAAAGACCGGGGTAGGAGGCCGGAGAGAGAGGGAAGAGAGAGTGGGGGAGGCAGATGAAGGGAAAAAAAGGACGAGGCGAAGGAAAAGAGAAAAAAAAGGAGAGAAGGAGGAGAAAGATCGGTCCCATGGTAATCGATTACCTCCCCCGTATCCCCAGAATCCCATATAGCGACCGGCCCCATGGCCCGAAGATTGAACCTTCGATAACCGGTGCTCCACACTCCCTCTCGCTTCTCTCCCTCTCACGCTTCATCCACCTCTGTCCACGGACCCCCGGCACTCGTCTATTTTTTTCGAAGAAGGTGCACGAACACGTAATTTCGAACGGTCTGGGAAACGAGTTGCGCTAATTAAGCGCGCACAGATTTGGCACCTGTCGTAAGCCCAGAGTGGGGACACGAGGAATATTTTTCTCCTTCCTTTAAGGACACTCTCTGTCCGACTACGCGAGTTCCCCGTGTCGTCGTAGGTATCCGGGAAAATTTGTACACGTTCCACGGGTGGCGGGGTACCGGGTGAGGGTTTAATTAGTTTTTACAACCCGACGAGTATCTGCCCGGACGATCGACTGCCGGATATTTCGGTGAAACGTAAGAGGGAGCGCTTTCTCCGTTACACCGGGACTCGTGTATCGACTCTAGGGGTCGGAAAAGCGAGAGCCAAAGACCGTTCTACCGCGTGGAAGATCGCTCCGGTTCGTGGAAAGCTGTGTATCTCCGGGTCGATCGCGTCTCGAAGACCAGGAACGCGTTGAACCGCTTAAACCGGCCAAGCTGCCGCTTTCCTGTCGTCGCGTCGTTTACATACCGACCCTCGACGAGTTAATCGAGGCCGGGTCGCGCCTCTGAACCGGGGTAATTCGATACAGCCGCGACACGTTTCCACGGGCTTCTCTTGCTAAATTTCCAAACGGACAACACGATGGCGAGAAGCGTAGGTCCGTACCGATACCAACGATCGCGCACCGCTGACAAATTGTAAACGTTTAACGAACCCGATGCGCCTCGTCCATCGACAAAGACAGGCCAATTTAACTTTATCGCAACACCTTTTTATAAACACCGTGTTCCGTAATTACCGCGATGAACGAACGAGTAGGGTGCGTGGATGGAAGGAGACGCAGCGAGAGAGGGTGGGTTGGAGGGACGAGCCGAAGGAGCAAAGGGGACTTTGCTTTTAATTCGGTGTCAGTTATGATTCAGTGTAGCTTGACGATGAACAGAGAAGAGGGGAGAAGGAACACGAGGAGGGAACATCGCTCGGGACTAACAAGCTTATCGTACATCGGCAGATTGTTCCTTCTCAGAAGCCAGTTATCCTTCGGCGTATTTGATAACGTTCGACAAGAAATATAGCATAAGCCCGCGCGCGTCCGTGAGATTACGGATCCGAGATATATTCTTATCAAAGTGAAAAGGTGGAGCTGACCGGACGCGCAATTTCGAGATCCTTCGCACCCGGTTGCTTCTTCTTCGTGAAACTCGCAGATGCAAGGCGAACCTCGTTCTCGTATTTACGAAACAACCCAGCGAACCAGATGCAAACTTTGCTCGATGACGTACGACGCGCTCGGCAGTAGCTTGACCCGCGCAACTCTCGATCGCTCCGAAATTTGCATGCAAGTAGGTAAACACGCGTACTCGTTGGCATAAAATCGAGAATCGGGGATTTTCTGGGACCCGATATGGTCGATCTCGCACGATCGTTCGGACGATCGAATAAGACGAAGAAGAATGGAGGGGAATGGAGGGGAATGGAGGGGAATGGTAGGAGCCATTTTTCAGGGAGAGGCCTGGAAGGAAAAGGAGCGAGAGAGAAGGCGACAGTACGCGTCCTGGATATTTCGTAACGCGTATCGCTTGCTTTCGGGTGAAAAAGGCGGCAGAAAGCGGTGGCGGTAAGGGCATAACGCATAGAATCAGAACGCACGATCCGAGAGGGACAGAGAGAGGATAGTTGGGTGCAGAGGGTGCAGCAGCTGCCTCTTTTTCTGCAGTCTTGCATCTGCCTCTGCCTTCTTTCCCCTCTTTTTCCCTCGTCGGTTCACCGCGTTCTGGTCATCCTCGTTTCGGCCCCGCGGCACATTACGTGGCACATTTTCTTCGTGGTACGCGCGTACACGCACACACGCTCTCTCCCTCTCTCTCTCTCTCACTCGTATTGGAAGAGGCTCGCCCTTCCTCGGACCGGCTCTCGATCTCCATTCTTGGCCTTACGTACGAAGAATGCCGGGTCCCGCGTAATAACATCTTTCGTATTTCGGGATACATGTAATATACGAAATATATTCATGAATATTTCGGCTGATCATACGGTGCACGGACATAGTGCGTGAGCCTATATGTTTTAAGAAATTCAAAGGAAAACGCGTCGCCGTGAGGAAAGTTTCTGCCCGTCCGTTCAAAGGAGAGTCACGGGGGATGGCACCGTGTGGACGAGCCTCTCGGCGTTGCCTCAGGTCGGTGCACCGATAACGAAAATGCCAGGATCGAGTGACCGAGGAAGAGAAGAAAATTGTTCTCGGCAGATTAGGGTGATCGAAGATTGAACGGAACGAGAAAGGGTGGGCAATCGAGCAGTCGACCTGCCGGCTCGTTAATTTATTACGGTGCAAGGGTATATAGGTCGTTTTATGCGACGCGGGCATAATATTCAGGGACGAAGCGTGGAATCTCGATTGCAAATATTCCACCGATGCCACCCCTCGCTCTAATTGAAAGATCCCCCTGGTATTTTTTATAAGATTATGTCCACGGACCACGGCGAAAGAGAAATCGTCCGATCGTATCGCGCTCCTATCCAAAACCGAACGTTCGGAAGCTGTCATCACCGATACGACAGACTTAAGCAATATTATTTATTCGAGAAGATAAAGGGAACGAGAGGGTTAAATCTCGCCTCGCGAGGGAAAAGGACAAAGAATAAAAGATAGGTTTAGAGATACATCTCGGAAATTAAAGCGACGAAACTCGCCATCGAGGAGTTTCTCCATAATCGACGCGTTTGTTCGTCATCTTAAGGCAGTCACCGGCTCTCGGCCGACCTTTTTCCACGAGTGGACTGCTGCAACGTCTCAATGCCCGATGTTTGCACTGTACTCGAGCACGCTTTGCGTTATTTCGCTGGTACACGGTGCACGGTCCGTCGAACGTCGACGAAAGGCCGAAGAAGCGGCGGCCGAGGCGGAAACTTTCGTTCGCTGCATTGTACACAGGGGTGGAAGGGGCGAGTTTAACCTTCCATTGAAACGGCGCGCAAATCCCCGGGACCCGGGACCCGGGCCCCATTCTGAAAACGCGAACGTAAGTCGTTCGGCAAGTACTCGAGCTGCACGAAAATCTCGGGTCGGATGTAAACACGCACCCGGCGGGGTCTTCTTTATCTTCTCCCGGCCCTCGCGGCGTTCCCGCACGAGGGGAAAGTTTCGCGAGAAAGACGAGAGTATGACAAACGCGACGCTTCGGGACCAGTGTCGGAACACGCGTGAAAGCTTGCGCGCGCGGCAAGAAGAATTTTTATCACTTCCGCCGCGCGTGTACGCGCGTTCCGGTGCTTTCTCATCGACCTTCCGCGGCACCGTCTAGTCGCCGTTCGTACATCAGAATCGCATTAGTCCCTGGCACGTTTGTGGCACGCAACGAGACGTTTTTGGCGGGTCGTCCAAGTGGTCCGGGGTCGAGAGACGCGCGCAAACAGGGCTTTTCGAAACGAGATGACGGGACGTTGATACGAGTGTCGTATGAATGAGTTTGAATATCGTTACTAGGGTACTCGATTTTTTCGCAGGTGAATAATCGTTAACACGCATCGCGCTGCACGCGTATGCGTACAAACGTATTATACGTTCGCGCGGTGCATGTTTATTTATATCGTTCACGCGTATGACTAATTAATCGCTGGAATAACGCGTTGAAATATTTATACGCGGTACGTGGTTCGAACGGAATAATAATTTTCGCGCGAACCTGCCCGTTCGGGGCCGTCTGTTCACGCGACGAGATGAAACGCGTCGGACTCTGCCCGCGTGCGGAAGATACCGAAGAAGGAGACCTTTCGACGACCCACGGAGTCGTTACGGTAATTCGCGGAAATTACACCGTGCTGGATTCCTCAAATCTCGGAAACCACTCGCTTTCCATTATCTCGACGCGTTCGAAGGAATCGTTTAATAAGAAGATCGACGGGATGGACACGAAGGAAGCGCGGAGGTGGTTGGGCTGGAGATGAAGAGGAAGAAAAAGGAAGGCGATACGGCTTTATTACCCCGAGGATAGGAACGCATCGTGGCTGAAAGTAAGCGCAACTATGTACGATCGCGCGTAGAGTTAAAGGCAGGAAGATAAGAGGAAACAGAAGAGACGAGAAGGAAGCGCAAGATTTTTCGTCATCGGGCAACGTTCACGTACGACGGGGAATTATAGTCGATTGTCGATAAGTTATCGATAATTTTAGAAGAACGCCGCTGGGAAATGACGCGGCTTCGCATTTTGCACCGAGCAAACCCGACAATTTGCCCGATATTATGGACTACTCGTACCTCGACCCGGGTTTTCAACACTCGTGCCTGTCGTCGTTGCCGTTACAGATACGATATCCAGTTTCGTATGATCAATGCGTTTTTATACCCCCGAATTGGAGGTTCAGAGCACGGATTCGAGAGAGGTGCGAACACTGTAACCAAGCATTTTGCACCGGTGCTTTGCCGCGAACCTCCATACTCCGTGACTAACGGGACATTTAATATAAACGAGGACCCTCGACGTGATTACAAGGTGATGTAACGCGAGCGAAAATGATTCATTCGGAGGCCGAAAGAAACGCACGGATATCGGTATTACGTACCGTTCGTGCAGGAAGATAACGAAAATTTCTCGAGCGGTTTCTCGAGGCTCCATTTTCGCGTGGAGCTTGAGAAGAGAGATAAATATTCGAGCTCGGGAGTTTAAGGTTAGTCCTTAAAGATTAAGGATTTTCGATTACTCGCGAGATTATCTCGAGCCGATTGGACAGGCGTCGCCCGTGGCCGTTGGAACGACAGGCAAAGAGAGGAAACGGACGGCCGGAAGAGAGGAAAGCTGGGAAGAAAAAAGCTGCTCGATCTAAAGTAGCGACACGATCTTCCCCGCGGACTCGCCCATAATTAAATATTACAAATGATCGCGCATCTGGAGTCAGTCTGCTCCTTTTGCGCTTTTTGCCAGGTCGAGACCAGAGGGAGGACTACTCTTCCACGCGATAACGATCCACGATCGCCCCGAAGGGAACCGTTCCGGCTTCGCGAGAGCGTAACTCGCTGTTACCTCTCTCCTTCTTCCTCGTCACGACCCCAATGGACGGGGACTGCCTTTTTAACGCGCGTGCGTTCTCGAACGAAGGAAATCGAGAGGAAATTAACGCCGAGGCGCGCTCGAATCGAGCTTTCCGCTTCGCGCGACGCCGAAAAACGCACGCGTTGAACGGACCCCCCCATGGTCTCGCCTATTTTTCATATTAATCGGCGAGCGTTCCACAATCGAAATAGTTCCGCAAGTCGATAGTTCAATTACGCAAAGGGGTAATTATCGGCTGGTACTTCTGTTAATGGATTTCCTTCGTGGGAGTCGAGCACACTTTCGCAGCGATTACGAAATCGCGATCTGGTTGCGGGCTGTTCTAGAAAAAGTCTCGAACATTCACCTAAGCGTTCTTTGCCCATTTGGCGATCAGGATGATTGTGCCGGCACGAACGTAATCGCTTTAAGAAGCGGTATAGCACCGTGGTTAACTGTGACTGGATGTTGCAACGATTCCGCGCGATTTACTATCCTAGCAACATATCGGGTCCATTAAACGGACAAGATAAATCATTTTTCTATCACTGTCTTCCACTTTATTCATACGCAACGTAAAAAGCGTAACGCACGGGATATTACGTTGGTGGAATAATAAATTCGCGCGCTCCGACGCGGAGAATAATCGTTTGGGGGATAAAAACCGGGTAGATAATTCGTTAGCGAGTCATACCGATCGCTAATGTTCCCTGTTATTTCGTATTTTGCGTATAACAGCGGGAATGAAAAATAATACGATAACAACGATACCGTAATGCAATGCGAGCAATAACAGGCACACGCAGCGTAACGATTAAAGGAAAGCTATCCGATTATTTCCAAACATTTTATTTAGCTCGCAATCGTTATTACGGGGTTCGTTAAAATCGCGTTTCGCAAAGCTCGGAATTACTTTCGTCGCGTGCCCATGGTAAACACGATTTCGCGTTAAATTCGAAATATTCTGTCCCACATAACGCGCACGCACACGCGGCCACGCGTATTGTCAAGTTCCGCGCTTAATTACGCCAGTCACGTACCGTTGCTCGCGCGTCTATGGAATTCTATGCGCGGTTCATGAGCGTTTTGCCGAATCAAGGATCATCGACAACCTCGCCATTTCCATATGCAAAATTTACGACGCATTCTACGCGTGCTAGAAAAAACATCGGTAGATAAAATAACCAGTTTCGCCATGCGTAAATTACGCCTAGATGGACGTGCGTATCGTACCTCTTTCCTTATCTTTTCTTACCGACCCTCGCGAATTCGAAACTGGAGAAATCGTTAAGAAATCCGCGTCGTGGGTACTCGTTACGTAACTCGAAATTCGTCGAGCTTATGCAGAATCGCGAGTATTCCGGGCGCAATTCCCTGCATTCACAAGCTCACCATTGTCCCAAAGGTGAAATCATAGCCGCGATTTCGACCACCTTTCGCCATCGAGTTTCCCCAATTTCGATACGAGCGAACAAACTGGCTCGTACCCGAGCAAGACCACGGATGAGTCACTGGAACGAGATATATTCTGGGAAAGAAAGAGGCATCTGGAGCGCAGGACGATCCTCCGTCGTCCTGCATTCTCAGCCACTCCGTAACGCGCTGCTCGATACGACTCCGAAACCCGTGCTTCATCACGGAGTTGAAGCTGGCCGGACGACATGTGCGCGACAAGGCTGAACTAGCGTGAAAACGAACAGGTTTCCCATGGAAGATGCACACAGCCCCAGGTGCGAACCAGGCCTCCCCGCCCGTTCCAGCCTACTTCCTATATCAATGTCATTCGCGGCCTCCATTCAGCGTTTCGCTTTATCGGCATAACCGGAAGGGAAACTGTGCGCGAACGCCGCTTATCGGCCGGCTGTGATTTCTCGTCGAACGTTACCACGGAGTAACTCGATCCTCGATCCTCGTCCGCGGGCAACGCTGCCTCTCTATTATTAATCGTCGCGAGAAATCCCTTCTGCGCGGAAGTGCTTAATTACCCTTTTGCTTTCTCCTCGATAATCTCGCCACGCGGCGAAACAAAGTGGCAAACGCTGGGCAAGGGTAATGGAAGAGAGAAGAAGAGAGGCTAAGAGAGAAGAAGAGGGACGGGGATGGAGGAGGAGGGAAGGAGAGGCTTTGACCCGTTTGCCAGGTTCGTGGTTTCGAGGCACGGTAAGGCAAGTCGAGATCCATCTAGATAAAGAGTCGCAGGGCAACGATCCGTATCGGCCGACTGGAAGGACAATTGGAACCGAGATTTCGTAACGGCGACATAAACGTAAAGGCAAACGATCGCGGCACGACGCCTTCGCCGTGTAGACACAATCCCGGAATGCTGCTGTATCGTTCGTTCCGGCGTGCACGGATACGAATTAAAATTCTGCGAATGCCAGCTCGTTCGTGAACGGTTCGTTAATGGCGCGCGGTGAGCGGTGTCGAATCGATTTTTTCCTCGATCCTCCGCTTTATTCCCGGGATGTTCTCGCAGCTGAACCGAGAGTATCCGTGAGGCGGATGATCGAGCGTCGAATCACGTTTCCATCGGGGTATGTGTACCTTGTACGCGAGCAATCGATTCTCTATCGCGCGGCTAATTCCTCGGCATTATCGCGGACGGAAAAAGGGCACGCGAACGACGGGGATGCACGATGCCATAATTTTCCAGCGGCATACGTCGCGGAGAGGGACAGGATTTTCGACGAAAGCACGCGTGCCACCGTAAGCTGCCGATCCCTGGACTAGGCTCGGAAGTTGAATCATCGTGGAACCGTTAACGGGGGAAGAAACAACGAAGATTGGGTGGTGACCTCCGGGTGAGTTCTCATCGGGACATTGGGAAAACTTCCCTTCTAGGACACGCGCGTATACCGGGTTCGCGCGTGTATGCGTACATGTGCGTGAAACGGTCAGGTTCGGGCCGTCGATCCGACGACCGAGAGAAATCCGATACGATCGTGGTTCGGGTGGGAGTGTACCGGTGCCGACAGGACTTTTCCTTGTTTCGGTGGTCGAGAGCCTACTGGAAAACACGTGTCCTAGCTGCAGGACGTAGGTATATAGGACCAGGGGGCTGGTTCCATTCCTTGCCGCGTGTGTTTCGGGGCACATAGCTCGTCTCTGGTGAAGCAAGGGAGGAATGCCTTGGCGCGTGATCGGGGAGAACACCCTGGGAGAAACGGAAGGACGGCGTGTACGGTGGCGCGACCGTGGACGATCGCGTCGGAAAAGCCGGACTCGGGCAGCCAGATGCAGGACGAAGAGAAGGCGAAGCAGAAGGGAAAGAAGAGGAGCAGGGAGCGTGGAGGAGGGCAGAGGGGAGGGAGGAGTAGCGAAGAGGAGCAGGGAGATACGAGCTGGCACTGAGAAGGGAGAAAAAAAGGTGAAGGTGCAACGAGGTAGAAAGCAACCAGTCCAGGTCCAGGTATTCTATTATGCTCGGTTATCTAGATTATGGC
>NW_016908980.1:1112901-1132555 GCF_001483705.2 Eufriesea mexicana | reverse complement strand
CTTCGAGGAACCTGGCAACCCGGGGTGGACGGAATGGGGTGTTTCAGGATACCCGGTCCGTTCCGATCTCTCTCGTTCTCTCCTCCTGCGTCACGGTTTCGTTGCTTCGGAGCACCCATTAATCCTCTTCTGTCGGGTGAAACTCCGAAATTAAAAAAAAATATACGCGTAGATATGTATGAAGGAGGATCTCCGGGCAGGGAAACGGTCGGACACGGGGAGGAGGCAAGGGATCCAGGTAGGCCGTTCCGAGGCGATCCCTTTTTCTGACTTCGAATCGTGGAATTTGTTATACCCCATTGAATCGCGTTAAACCTTTCTCGAAACGAGTGGCCCCGACCGCGCGCGTCGCTCGGAATAACCTTTACGCGCGATCCCCGTGCGCTTCCTGACAAAAGAGTCGCTCGTCGGGAGCTCGGCGTCATTAGCGAGAAATGCATCGCTCGAAGGTCGCGATCAGCCGCGGTCGTCGCGACGTACCGTGTTTATTCGTCGATCCGTGGTTCGTTACACCGTCGACGAACAAATCGATACGAGATATCGAAAGGTCGCGGCGAGGAGGAATTCTCGGGAAAAGGATACGCGGTGACTAGGTAAACGCGTGTAAAAAGGAGTGGCAACGCGCACGACGCGGGGCCATGGGACGAAAACGCAGCAGCAGGTAGCCCGGTCCAGGTGTTATGTTGCCGTATCCTAGGTTTCTACGTCTTTGTTTTAAAACCTCCTATCGTATTACGCTAGTAGATTCCTTAGATCAGCGATCAGATTGTTCCGACTCGGAGCACATGGCGCCCGCCTGTACGCGCGCACCTCACGAAATTTTCGGAGACGCAGGGGAACAAACGTTTTTTGGTAGATGCTTGGCCGAGATAAACGAAGCGAGACGGCCTCCGCTAAGACAAAAGCTTCCCGTCGGGTATTTCCATTGTCTTACACCGCCGCGAGCAGCTTAGAAACTCGCGATTAGTCCGTTGGCAAATAATCCCGTAGGCGCACGGCGCCTCTACCGAGCTGCAAAATCCACGCGGCCCTCTATTCGTACAAATACACCGAATCTCGTGTCAACACGTCGATCCATTAGCGAGAAAATTCATGGCTGTTTAGGGTGTGTCCACGTGAATCCACGTAGCCGTGAGGCCGCGCCATTAGCGCGGATCCGAGAGACACGACCACGAGTACCGGTTTTGTGTACGTCGTCAGATAACTCTGTTAGATTTCTTTGTCTCGTCGAGAAACAGATAAGGGAATATGGAATCTAACACGATGATTAGAATGGACGACGAGAGGCCCCTAGAACAATGGACGGGGTAAAGAAACTCCGGGAAACGCGATGCTCGCCGAGGAGATTAGACGCGTACAAAGTCCGACCCCGGGTATGGGAAGGAAAATCCTCGGCTTTTCGGAATTCACGGACGAAGAAGGGGGGAGTGGGGGAGGGGAAAACGATGTACTTTCGAACAGGTAAATAGAGGGGTGGAGATACGTGGACGAAGATAAACAAGGATTCGTCGAATCGCGGGAGCGTAGGGTTTCGAGGTATTTCGAATCGAGCGAATTCTACGGAAACGCGTTAAAGTCTCGCGATGCTATCTTTTCGCGCGTATTCGGTTTCACTTTAAGGATTCTCCGGGGATCTCGGGATGTCTCGTTTTCGGAATTAATCGACCACTCGAATTTGCCCCTTTCGCGCGAATTTCTCCGACTCGTGGCTTCGGCACCCGGTAGAAAACACTCGTCGTCTCGATGGACACTCGCGTCGTCATTGTAGCGAGAATCTCGGGGAACAAGGCGGATCGAAGCGAACAAAGAGCGCGCGTGGATCATCAAGGATCGTCGGAGGTCCTTCGTTAACGAATAACAGTACTCGCATGCTGTCGGACGGTCGTTGTATCTAATGGAAATTCAGAATCCTGTTTTCCAGAGGCGACGTGCAACGGGATCGTGGAGGAAAACATCGCGAAACGCGCGACGAGATAGGATCGAGCGATCGTTTCGGGTGTATCGAACGACGGCGGCGTCTCTCGGAAAGGTAACCGCGGCCGGCTGCTCGAGGTGGATCGATTAACGAGGGCCGATAACGGGGATGATTACTTCATTACGCGATGCCGCTTACCGTCCGTTAACGCGAAAGTCGTACCGTTCGTCGAAGGTATGTCGAGGACTCCGAGGCGGAACAAGAGTGAACGCCAGCAGCAACGGCAGCAAGGGAGTGCGCGCACGCTCTCAGGGAGCAAGGATTTAGTGCAACCGGGTCCTTGAAAGAGTCGTAAACGAGCGGAGCCAGCGGTTTCCGGTCGGCTCCACAGATGGCGCCGGCTGTATCGTTAAGCAGCGCACCGCGCGAGCCTCACCGAGGTTCGAAGACCTTTCCAGTCGTTCCATCCACTTCGGGAATTATCCCGGGTCTCTGTCAGTTTCTAACGCGTTTCTCGCCGCTAGTTTTAGTTTCCTTTCCTTTGACTAACGCCGAATTTTATACGCTCGAAAGTCACCAGGATTTCTCCAGTCGATCGGTACGATTGATAGTTGAACGAAAAGTCTTTCTTTTCTCTTTTAAAGATTCCCTTCGGAAATACGATTTACGATTTACGTCGAAATAGCTAGATAACGGTAACTCGCGTTTGGATAAAGGACGGAAGAAGAAAAGAGGGTTGGTGGGATTAGCGAAACTAGGCACCTGGTAACGCGGGACGAGCAATTTTAAAACGCGCTAGGGAGATATCGCACTGCGCATGCTCGCGCAGTGGCGTACAGACGCCACTGGTGTCTCCGATTCGAAAAGTAAACCGAATGGGAATCCGAAAGCTCGGAATATCTAGTCTCTAGCCATCGATCGGCGTCGATGCTAGATTCTATTCGTATCTATGTCGCATGCATTCCCTTCTACGAAGTCTATAAAAGAATCGGTTTGCCGACCCGGCAAAAATAGCCACGTAAGTTCACATTTAACTCGGAGTAAGTATTACTTATGAACCGCGGTAACGTTAAACGAGACCGACTCCGTGGAATCCGTCACAGGGCTATATCTGTCACGGTTCGATCGCTCGGCAAAGACCAGCCTTCGACATTTTTCTCACGTGAAACTAGGGCTTAACGGACATTTCTCTGGAAACAATTCACGGAAAGAATCAATCGGGCGTATTACTAGCATCTGCAGGAAATTCGTAGCCGCGGGACGCGTTTCGAGACACGCGCAACCGCCGAGAGACCAGGAAGCCCGTTTACACGACGACGAAGACGACGAAGAGGACGAAGACGACGGGAACGGCCACGATGGTCGAGGCGAACGGTCGGAGCGGTGGCCATGTAAATGTAACATCGTTGCGTGGCATGGCCGCGTGTACGCAGGGAAACACGCACGCACACGGTGCCGCGTACATCCCCGCGTGGACGTGAATGCACCGCTCATTACGGGATAATGGGTTATTTCGATCCTCCTCGAATTACCGAGTCGACAATGAGGGATTCGATTCGAAAAAGCCTCGCTGCTCCCTCTCTCGCTCCTTTCGGCCTGACGGAGCCGCGAGCCCTTTCAGGGTTCCAGCACAGCGAGCGATGGATTGGAAGCGAGATGGCGTAAAGAAAAAAAAGGACGAGCAAATGAAAAGGGGAGGAGAGAAAGAGAGGACGACGACGAGGAAGAAGACGACGACGACGACGACGAGTGGCAGTAGTGGTAGAGAGAAAGAGAGAGGGAGAGAGAGAGCTCGGACGAAACGGGCCGAAAGAAAGGCACGAAGAGTTTTGGCCGGTGGCTCGAAAACCGAGGAGACAAATGAGGACGAGCGAGCGAGGATACGTGGTCGTGTGGAAGGGACCGAGAAGAGGCTGTTCCTCTCTCGTTCTCGTCTTCCTTCGTCTCCTCCGTCCTCCTTTTTCTCGGCGTGTCCGCCGTCTCTTCTTCACGGAACGCGCACCGCAGGACCTCGAGGTGCAATCTCCTGCACGGTTTCGCAGGCGAAACGTGCACTTATACGCACTCTCGTCATGCACTCGTCCGTCTCTCTTTCTCTCCGGCGCGACATGCAAACGTACTCGTGTCTTTCCGCAACACCGCCTCTCTTTTATTCGAGCCACGGAAATCATCGACAGTTCGACGACTCTCTTCTTCCTGGTGTGACGGGGCGGAAATCGACATTCTCCGGGTCCTCTCGCCACTCGTCTCTCTCTCTCTCTCTCTCTCTCTCTCTCTCTCTCGACGTTCTTTCGACACCGCGTGTCTTCGAGACTGTGGAAACGGCGGGGTTCGATCGCCGATGCGAGAGTAACGGGGTTCCTGCTTTGAGACGTAGGAAATGGGCAAAGTGTACGGTTAACGCGTTTACCATCGCTTTCACGCGCTGCGCACCCATCATCATCTTCGTCATCGTCGTCGTCGTCGTCGTCGTCGTCTCTTCTTTTCCAGAAGATAATTGGATCGCGTAGAACGTTTGGGAAATTAGCGGTGGAAAAAGGAAAAAAATGGAAAGGAACCGGGAAGCGGCGAACGGCCGTTGTTCTTGCCGAATTCGCGAAGCGGAGACCGTTATGTATTTAAAAATTCATCCTCGAACGTTGCACCGGCCCGCGAAGCGTGATGTTTCATGACCGGACAGCTTTTCATCCTCGGCCCTAACACTCCGTCAATTACGATCGATAATTGAGCCGCTATAGCCGCGCTCGGGGCCCCATTAAAATGCGTTAAAATTCTCGGGAAACGATGGGACTACAAGGCTCCTGGCAGAGACAAAAAATGAAGGCGTCGATTACGAGCTAATTGGGCCAACGCGAGACTCCTTGCCCGCGAGTTCCCGTGGGAATGAAATTATTCCTTCGTTCGGCGCGCACCTACGGCGAACAAACGCGCTCGTCCGCACGCAACCCACACAGAGCCACGCGTCTACCCGCGTGTGGAACGCGTGTGCACACACGCTGCTGCGGTCCGCAATTATTTTAAGTGTATAGCGATATCCGAGCAGCTATTAATGACGTTCCTCCGCAGATGGAATCGCGTGCTGACCACGGATAACGCGTCCCACAGTGTATACACGTAGGCGCGAATTAATTGGCGTAATAATGATCATTACGCTGCACCGTCTACAATCAAACGATACACTTTTTCTGCAGCCCGGCCTATGTAACGCAGTCCTCGCCAACGCTCGCGCCACCTGCTGAGCCGTGGAAATTCGCATCGCGCCTATCCGTTTGCCCTTTCGGCCACCTATGGCAACCTATGGGGAACGCCGCGATTCGCGACGCCCTATCCACTGACCTACGCGCGCCACCACTGTCGGCGTCGTCTCGGCAAAAATCGAACGCGTGGGTAACGAAATATCGTTCACGCTCCGTGCAGGATCACTGCTATCTGTCCACGCACGATACGCGATTAGTTCCTAAGTCTGATATACGACCCTCGCTCCCCCCATCGATCGTCCACCCTTGCGCGAGTGTTTCGCCAAATATATTAATTTCCATAGCCGAGAAAATTGATTCGACCACCCTCCCTCGACTGGGATTCGTCAAGCGTGTCTCGAAAGATACCTCGAGAATGAAATTCTCGGTAATCCTCCCGCAGTCTACGAATCTCGTTTGCCTATATACCTATATTACGCGTACCTTCCCCATGGAAAGTTGGGGGCAGACCACGGAATTCGCCCCGATAGAATTTTCCGGACGTGCCTGTAACCGACGACGACCTCGTCGGCCGTCGTCCATCTGCGGTGACAGAACGCGCCGCACGAGGAATTAGGCGGGACATAAATTCCGGTGGAACGCGCGCGTTTTATGGATTACCGTGTCGTACACGGGCCCTGTGAGAAAACACGTAATCGCGTGTAAGTCCTAACCGCAACGTTGCCCCGGCTTTTACCCCCCGACAGGCGAGGGTGCCCTTCCCTATTACCGGGGCATGGACCAGACACGCAAAGAGAGAGAGGCACGCAGGGTTTTTGTAACAGGAAACAGCTGCCGTTCGGAAAGGACACTTTTCCGACGATTTTACCGGGGTCCCCCCCTTTTCGTTTCGATGCCCTCCACCTCGCTCCTCCTCCTACCCTCGTTCTCCATTGGACGTGTTTTCTCGACGCGTCTGGTTTCCAGTTTCCAGGCGATCCGTAGCTATTGGCCCAGCCACAGGCTCCGTTCGCGCTTAATTAACCGTAACGCGGTCCTCGTAGCTCGTAACGCCCCGACGTACGCTTTTTCTCCCTTACGCCGGTGACTCTGGAGTGTAAGGCACCGTATTGTTGCCGTAGCAGGAAGCGGGAGGAGAGAGAGCGCACCGGTTGCACGGGACACGCCGAGTAATGATGTACACGCGTGCTTACGCTAATAATGATCTTTTGTTTCTCGGCCTCTTTGCGGATTTTTACAGAAGATATTTAATACTGATAACGCCGGGATTTATTGCCAGCCGCCAGACTCCGCTGGAGATAAACGTGCCTCTCGGAGCAGTCTCTCTCTCTCTCTCTTTTTCTCTCTCCCTTTCCCTCTTTCCTCGAGCTACCAACAAACGGTGGGGCTAGAGACGAAGGGCGAGAGAGAGAGAGATAGAGAGAGAGAGAGAGAGAGGGAGAGGGAGAGAGGAACTTTTTCACCGGTTCGAGTGGTTTGGCCGGTAAACGCTAACGACGAAGAAAACGGAATATTCCTCTCGCTTATGGTTCCTCCGATATCGAGAGATACGGCCACGGGGATTATCGGCGTAACTCGCGTTAAATTAATGGTACCGAGTGCCGTACATCCAGTTAACTCGTATACAAGCGGAGCCGGGACGACAGGAAGCGGGCGGAGCACGGATCGCCACTTGGACGCGTTGCACACGCATGTACGCGCGCCGAGGAACGCCTCGCGAACGATTCCGGCTTTTTTTGCGGGCCCCTTTTATTGGCTAATTAAGCGCAATGATTCCCTCTCGTCCAGGCGGTCGCGTTATAAAAGCGACAATCGTCCCATCGTGGAAAGTAAATCACGCGAAAGTGGATGTACTTATAGGCTCGTAAATCAGTCCCCGTTGGACTTTTCGCAGTCAGCGCGTACCGAGTCGCGCCGTTTTCGCGCTTTTTCGCGCGGCCACCGGTCGCGAACCTCGCGGATTCACCGGTGGCCGACCGTGAGCGTGCAATCGCGAGAGGAACACCGGGCACTCTCTCTCTCTCTCTCTCTCTCTCTCTCTGTGATCTGACCAAGTCGCGGAACGCGAAACACGTGGTAACAGGAAGAAGGCGTCCCGCGAGTTCATGGAGATATTTACGCGCTGTCCGCGCACTCGTAAACGTCACCGGCGTGTCTCGCGACTCGTTTTTCTCGGATAGACCGGCGTTGACGTGACGCCACTACGGCCCGTTAGCCTTTAACGATGAATAATTAATTTGCGGCTCGTTAAGCGACGCTCCAGCATCCTCCGTGTTAGGTCGGCGCGATTTAAAGCTCCGCGCAGTCGCTCGATTTCATCGCGACGTTTCCCGCGAATCCCGAATCGTTTTATCCTTTTTACAATTACCCTAATGACAGGATTGTAACGCGCTTCCGTTTATCGTGTTTTTATCCTCGCCTTTTTATCATTACCCTTTCGGATCCCCTGTATTTATCGGGCGAAACGGCCCAACGAACGTCGGCATACACGCGATCTTATACGTCGTTATCTCCCCCGGATCCGCGAGACGTTTTCAATTTTCCTGAACGAAGGGCGTCGCTTTAACCAGAGGAGAACCGATGATTTCAGGCAGGCGGTACTAGCAAATGTACGAGATTTCACACTGTTCGTAATGATACTTTGCCGAGCGAGCTATTTGCAGTGCACCATTTCACTTCCGTGCAATTTGCCCTCGGCCAAGTGCCTCGTCGTTTATTTTCCACCTCGTCGTGATTAAACGGACCTTCCATTTTTCCGCCGCCAAGGCCACGTAATTTTTCCCCTTCTCCCTTTTCCTCCGGTTTCCGTTTTCCACGAATCGGCTAGTCCGTCGGAGGACTCGCGATTTCTTCCAAGCCTTTCGACCGATCGCGTACGATTCCGCGCGGCGTTTCCGTTCGATCCGCGAGCGCGTCGTGACGAAGAAGCGTATCTTTGTTTCCGCGTGATCCGCGGCGGTAACGGCGTGTCGGCCGTTTGGTTATTTCCATGAATCGGGCAGCGAATTCTCCATCTTCGGTACAGAGGGTACTAGTTTCCTCCGGGGAAACCACTGATTTGTGGCCGCTGCAAATCGATGTTGCCTTAATACTCGGAGCTATAAAGCGCCAGGGAACGGAGCTACCGGGAGAGGATAATAGGAACCTCCGGTGGTTTTCAAAAACGAGCTTCTCGCGCCGCGTGTACACCGGCAATTTAATAACGGTACCGAGGCCGTGTTAAAGTGTAACGGTTTATGAAATCTATACCGGCCGAAATTAAGATTTTCGGCGCGACGTGCCCGGGCGCACTCTAATTTCGGCCCGAGCGTCGTTAACGCTCCACTTGCTAAAACCCTCATTTTCCCGCAATTAGCAATTTATTCCACGAGTACTATACTTTGCGAGGAGCCGCGTCGATCTCGCGATCGACGAGGAATGCGTCCGGGGGGGACGAGATCCGGCGAAATGGTTCGCGCCTGTCGCCGACGTTACGGTTAACGGAGTAAAACCGGATGGCCGGGAATTACATCGATTCCAAGGAAACGAGAGGATGCGCGATCGAGGCTGCTCGATATCCACGGGATACTACCGACCGAAAGTGTTACAACCGTTCGCTACTCAGCCATTCATTAGGTTCACCTCGTGTCCGTCGTTATACGTGACTTAGCGTACGGCATAATTGGACTCGCGTTAGAGTCACGGAGATTTCGCGACACTGGTTTCCCGGCTTCTCGGAAGATCGCTCGTACAGTGTCAACCAGTTTTTATTGACCTCGGTATTTCGACCCGTGTCGCGAGATTACGCTCGTTCGAGCTGTTCGTTCGCGCGCGTTAAAAATAACGGACGAGCGAGTGGAACAGGTAACTCCGTGGAAACGTTCCCTTATCGAACGTCCCGTGTATCCGTGTCTTTTTTCTCCCTCGCGCGGAGTGTAACGCGACGAGAAAATAATACCGCGCCGTGCTCGTCGCGTTGCACCATTTCCGCTTTGCTTCAGACGCCAGACGCGATGAGTATCGTCGTTTCGACGTCGCGGGAACGCCACCGTGGTGGATGCCTTTGACGAGAGCTCAAACGAGTTTCATAAGTATCCCGTTAGGGAGACGCGTAATCGTCTTTGAAATATACGCGATATCGACGCTGTTATCGCGAAATATTAGCTACAATTGGATACTTTGTCAGCACGTTGGCTCTCGGGCGAGGATTAATGACGTGGCCGGTCAAAAATACGACAGGCCGTGTTACGCGTGCGTGCGAAACAAGTAGAATACGAAACCGTAAGCGCACGATAACCAGAAATACTTATTGCATGGACCGTTCCATGCCTTCCTGAACCCGATAGAATCGTCTAGCCGTGCGCGCGCGCTCTCTCTCGAGAGAGCAGAGAGTTCAATAATCTGCCGCGGCAGATCTTCTTGTCCGGCATTGAAGTCTCCAGCGGCGCTGCAGCATCTGCTGCCGCGATCGTGCCTCTGTCGTCGTTATTTCGCCAACAACATCGTGATCGTTTAAAATTCTTCTTTAAATCAATTATCTCCACCGAGTCGCCTCGGTAATCGATCGCACGACGTTTCGGTTCTATTGCTACGTTATTAAAAAAAAAAAAAAAAAAAAAAAAAAAAAAAAAAGAAAAAAGGAAAAACATTAACCGAGACGTCTCGCTACATTTTTCACGAACGTCACGCGGCTCGAACGTGCCCGACACGTCGAAGCATAGCGGTGCGATCGTTTTTAATACGTTCCAGCGTGGTTACAAAGAGAGATTCTCCCCAGTCGAAAACACAACGAGGTAGTAAACGTCAGTCGTGGCGTACTTTAGCCCGCCAGTAGAGAATACGCCTCCCACCGTAACCCGTGGAAACAGATTTATGATAATCAAGGAGCCACTGGTCTTCATGCCTCGCTGACAGCTTTTTTCTCCCTGCGTGCACACTTCTCTCTCTCTCTCTCTCTCGTTCTCTCGCCCTCTCCTCTCTCACCTGGCCGCGTCGCCGCTTTTTTACGCCCAGTTCCATAAAGCGAATTTCGATTTTCCAATAAGCCGTCGAGATTTACAGCCTCCGTGGTCTCGCGCGCGCGCTCGCGCCCTCTCGCGCTCCGAGACCAACACGCTTCTCTTTCCTGCTGTATTTTTTCCCTCATTTTTCTCTCTTTCTCCATACCTTCCCGTTTTCTTTTTGCTCGCTATATACGTGTTACTTCCTTTTCGATTTTTTTTCCCGCGCGGGACGTGTTTTTTACTGCCCTTCGTACGTCCCACGAAGAAGACAGTCTGACAACGTCCTTCTCCTTCGCGAAATGGATTCTCACACGTACGCGCACGCACACGGCGCAACGGCCACCTCGTCCCGGCTGTAAGTAATGCATGCGCGACTTCAAACCGATCGTCAAAGTCAGCCGGACGTCGGGGCCTTATACGAGAGAGGAGAATAGGGTGCCCGGATTTCGTTGTGCGCGCCGTGCACACGCACACGCGAGGCAACCTCGATCATACTCGCGCGCTGTCCCGAGCGCATCGTGCGCGATAAAAAGTTATGCAACTTTTCCCAAATATCCGGGGCGATACCTTCGGGACGCTCCTTAAAATTTCGCTCTTCGCTCGCGATCGCGATTTAACGAGATACTTTACGGCGCGATTTCGACCGGCAGCCTTTTTCCATCGCTCGATCGAGCGTCCGCTAATTTTTCTCCAACTTGGACTACTCTGGAGACCTTGAGTCGGCTGGTCGGGGCAAAAATTTCGAGTTTTACGAGCGTTCTTTCTCGGATCGAATTAGCTGGCGGGATGTGCACCGGCGACGATGGCGATCGAGAAAACGATCGGGCAAGAAACCCCGGACGATCGAGAAAATTACGAGGCTGGCAAGTTTTTCACCGTCGTTCACAGAGTGGCAAACCGGGCGAAGCGGTGAAGGGAAACGCAGTGATAGAGAGAAAGAGAGAAAGAGAGAGAAAGGAAAAAATAAGGGGAAAAAGGAAGAGGGAAAGAAACCATAACTCGTCGATTATAACGTTGACGCGAGTCGCGAGCCTGTTCTCGTATCGCGTGGATTTACGCGTTCGTCTCGGCGGAGGATACTAAAAAGTAGCGCGAACTACGCAAATTGCCGCGCAAACTCGCAAAAGAAATTGCTCGACTAACAAGCCGCTTATAAGGACACCGCTTCCTCGGTGTAACGAGAAAAAAACGACAGCGTTACGAGCCTCTTACGTGCTCGATTCGTCGATGCTGTGTACACCGTGTGACACGGTAGCCAGCACGAATTTCCACGCGGGATCTAGTCGAGATTGACACGCGAATTTCGGCAGGTTCTCACACACGGCGAACGTGACCTTTTTTGTCGTGGTTTCGCACGTGAATCGACCGAGGCCTCGGAACGGCAGAAAAATACCGTGACAAATTAGATTAACCACGTAATGTGGATTTAATTGGCGGTGTGGTGAATCGGGTCTGCCGCTTCGGTTTGACGAGCGCCACACTGATTTCGCTCGTCGCCCGAGCAGGAAGCGAGCAAGAGAACGCGCTTATAGATTTTTTTTCCAAGATAAAGTAACGAGCCTCGTTACGCCGTCAGATTTGCGCGTTTCGCGTGAAACCACGGTGATGCGCGATACGTAACGCGTCATGCGGAATTTTCATGAGCGTTATACGCTTTGCGTTAACGCCCTCTTTCGTTCTTTCTTCTCCTTTCTCCCCCTCTTATTGGCGCCCTTTCTATCCACCCTTTGTCTTACGCTCGTGTCCTAGTTAACCCATCGCGGTCGATCGTTTCTCGCGAATTCGGGAAACGACACTTGGACGGAGATTTAGGCGCGCCCGTCGCGATTTTTCTCCCAGCGAAACGGAACCGCGCGGTAAAGAATGGCGCAGGTGAAACGAAAAAAGGGAAAGAATGCACCTTCGGTAGAGATATTCGTCGAGACAAATATTCGAATAAAAATTCCCACACATGGCGGCGCAGCGAGTTAAGCGAACGCGTTAACCTATTGCCCTATAATATACAGTCACACTCGCACCGCAAATTATGGTCTAAACGCGGCTTAATATATCTCGACATTTTTCACCTGTCACGGTGTTCGAGCAGTTATACAGCCAACTCCGGCGCACGCAACCATTAAAAGAAACCGTATGGCAACGGTTGGAAGTACGCGGAGAATATGGGTGTCTCGAGCGAAGAACGGAAGAAGGAAGCTGACACTCGTGGACGAAATTTTACAAGCAGTTAGGCGAACCTTAAGCATCCCCCCATCGGACAGGAAATTGATCGGTCGCGAGGCAGGACGAGAGCAATTTCCCTTGCTCCCTGGAAATCGCCGTTTCTTTGCTTTTATCGCCGACGATTTGGACCACGTCGACGCGCTACGTCGAGACGATCCCCGCGGCGCGGTCCATTTCGCGAGCGCATTAAAGCGCGCGCGACGTCGCGATGCACCCCTGTAATTTTGGCAGACGCGATACCGCGGCATCGACGCGATAAAAGCTCCGCCGGAAGCGGAGGGTCGTTACTCAAAAGCCACGACGCCGCGAGAAATCGATTTCCCGGCGAGCACCACCGGTGCTTCGAGACGCTTTGGCACGCGTGCCAGAGCGTGTACGCGTATTTCCGCCAAACTTGGTCGGAACCGATCTCGCTCCATCTCCGCTCCCCATTTACCTATCCTCCAACCACCGTCTGCTCGTGTGTCTCGCGGAAATATGGTCACACGTGGCGCGCACGATTTTCCTCGCGCGAGACGAAAATCTCGGGGGACACTTACATGGAATTGGTGGTGTTCCAATACATGCTGATCGTCTTGGCGCAGTTGCTCACAGTGGAGAGTAGAACCGTTTGCAGGCAGACGAAGAACACCAAAGTTACAAAGGACGTGGAAACCATGGTAACAACGTGGACGAACGAGCAGCGCGCACCGCGTCACCACTGCTCACCGAGATACAACGATCAACGAACAAACGACGACAACAACCAGAACAACAACAACTACGACGATGACGACACCTGCACCTTTCTTGCCGTCGTCCACAACCACCTTCCACCACCGTTGCACCCACACCGCATCCACACTTCACTGAACCTCGCTAGATCGGTTCTCTTTTCTTTCTCCCCTTTCTCTTCTCCCTCTCTCGCTCTCTTCCTCTGTCCCAGCTCGAACAACGAAACAACGGGACTCGCGTATCCTCGTTGGGCCCGCGATTATCCGCGAAGCATTCCCCGCGAGTGTCCGTCGAACTTGCGACGAACCGTATTCCGTCCAAGCCGTACTCCGTACGCTCCTCTCGTCTCGCGGTGTCTCGGATCGGGTAGCGTCTAACGGATCGAGAATCGTGCAACGTCGACACGACGAATGGCGAAATCCTCGGCGATCGGCGACCAGTCGTTAGAACCGTTGATATTCCTCCGGTGTTCGGCTGCTTCCAACGGTGTCCACCGAGGTACGCGTTCCATGGGTCCACCCCGTGTTACTCTCACCTGGAGCGCACCTTGCTAGCCCTCTCATTGGTCTAAGTTTGCCGGAACCCGGTGCACGCGACCACGAACCGCCGGTGAAAGATTCCTTCCGATGGCTGGGACGAACAGGTGACGCATCGGAGGGACGATCTTTCGAAAAATCCGTCGATCGATCCGACGAGAGTGGTTCGTCGTTCACGGATCGAAGGGTATCCGACGCTCGGCGACGGGATCACGCGAATCACCGCAGTACCGTGGACCTGCTCAGCATCTCACCGCACCGATCCCTTTTCCACGGATCGACGGGAACAGCGATGTCGGGATGGAACCGAGATCGTTTCACAGAGGAAAAAGAAAAGAAACGATCGCAGGTTTCTCTCACCACTGATCGAATCGGAAACTTTCGAGACTCTCGAGACACTGTTTAGCAATAACGACGATAAAAGCACCAGTCTCCTTCGCGATGATCCTGATGGCTATCAGGAGCGAGGAACAAGAAACCCTGACGTCGTCGACGACGACGACGACGACGATTGTTTCGGATATCACTGCGTAATCTCACGGGACCGGGACAAGAATCCCAGCGTAAACGGAGCGGTACCCTTCTCGCCCGGAGCACACCCCCGTATACTTTCTCACGCACTTGCGATTCGCACGGATCGCGTATAGCCAGCCGAACGGAGCATCTCTTTCACTGTCCACCACGCGAACGGATCTCCACGACGAAGATCGGATCGGAGCGATGTATCGGTCTGCCCGTATTATCCAGCGGGTCGATAAAACACTGAGAAAACTGCCTCTTGGTTTAACTCTCGGCCCGGTATGACCGTGTGTAGGCGCGCGTTACCCGGTCGTAGAGCGTCGAGAAGAATAGTTAAGAGTCACGAGCTGCGTCGAGACGAGTCCCGTGAACGCAGAGAGAACGGTACCTTCCTGCTCGGTGTCGCGGACGCGTCTGTCGGCCGAGCGGACTGTCGCGGCCGTTCGTCTCGCGTCGGCAGACTCGAACGGCGACCGGGGGTGTCGGGGAGGGCCGAGCTGCGGCGGAAACGCACGAAGCCCGAGGACCCTCGTTCCCTCCGTGGCTGGCCGACGACGTGTCTTGCCTTGGTCCGCGACTACGCGGTATTACGCCGCCTGCTCGCGAGACGCGAGTTTCCGAGTGGCTCTCCCTGGTCTCGCGCGTTCCCGTCGCTTTGCTTCGTTTCGAAGCTCGGTTCGAAGCTCGAGAGTGCGCCGGATACGACAAGTGTCGTCGGTACGGTGCGGTGGCGTAGCGTGGCGCGACTCGACGCGACTCGACGCGACTCGACGCGACGCGACGCGACTTGACGCGACTTGACGCGAGATCCTCGTTTCTCGCACACGGTGGAATCGTCGCGCCGTCACCCGGTCTTCCACGCGGTGAATTCCCTTTTGTCCGTCACGGGCAGGGAAGAGGAGTTGGTCGTCGGAGGTTGCTCCATGGAGCAACCGAACGCAGCCGTTTCGATTCATATTCGGATCAACGCGTTGTTCGCACGGATGGGATAGGAAAGAGAGAGAGAGAGAGAGAGAGAGTTAGAGAGAGAGAGAGAGAGAGAGAGAGTTAGAGAGAGAGAGAGAGAGAGAGAGAGTTAGAGGATGAGAGAGAGGGTGCATGGAGAGGGTGCGGATTTTTTGGACGACGGATCTGATCGCGAAGTATGGAGGAGGTGGCGACGGTGGAAAGAGTTGGCGCGGACGGACGCGGAACGTGAGAGTATTCGATGGCGGACGGCACGAGGAGGAGAGGCGTGAATTTCGGTCGAATTTCATCGCGGCGAAATCACGAGGTGCGGGGAATTGGATTTTTTTAAAAGCAATTTTCGCGGGGGAATTACGTTTCGTCCGGCGCGCGGGGGAACTTTATTCATCGCGTGCCATGTTTGGCCTGCGGGCCCGAGTTTTCGGAGTCGATTGAACACCATTAAACGAATTCGCATAATTACGCCGCAGTTGATAAGATACGTAATTTCCTGCTTAAATCCTTGGTTATCGTTCAACGCACTCTCGTTTAATATCGCCCTGTACACGGATACGCGGTGTCTCGGCCGGGTGCAAAAAACTTTTACTCTATTCGCGATACTTACACCGCTACGATTACCCTAAATTTTTATCGCGTCCGTAATGGTATCTCGAGCTTCGTTATACACTTTTCGGCGCGATAAACGCTTCGGGATTGCACCGCCGATACCAAGTTTCGTTAAATGGACCGATAATTCTCGACCATACCATTTTTTACGCTCCTCTTGACGCAAGTGACAGCCGCAGTGAAACCTGTATCTCCCCGAGCCAATTTTCTCACCGAGTCAGTCGTCCTTTCGCGTCTATTCGTTCGTCGAAATTTTTCTCCGTTCGCAGAGTGACTTCGCTTCGCCTCGAAACAGAAGCATTCGTTCGTTACGGAAAAAAGGAGAAAAGTCGATGGACCAGTTCCATTAACGAATAGATACCCCCCGTCCGCGCGGTTCCACTTTTTCTCACCGATTTCGTCGAGGTCCACGGCAAGTTAATGGAAACGGCGGCGAGGACGATGATCGAGTTAGGGAAAGTTGGCGACAACGTGATCCAGTGTTTTCGTTTAATCAGGGACTCGGGCTGGCCGAGGTCCGTGAGACGCCGCACGGTTCGTCGTGGCCGGCGTCGCGACGGTGCGCGGCCGGGGAAAGACAGTTTGACACTCGTTAACAAAAGCAAGCGGCGTGATAAATAGCGGCGCGCGGACAGCGTGGCGCGGAATTGCGAAACTCGCGTGGAATTTAATTTGCAGAGCGCGAACGACGCGGTCCTGCCGCGCGCGGGAACATTGTTTCCATCGAGTTGGAGCGCACTGATTACACAACCGTCCCTTAAGGCTCATTACCGTCACTGAAAATTTCCATACAGCTCGCGGCATGAGCGCGCGAGTGCACGACCGCGCGCGGCCGAGGAGGCGCGTCCGGATCACGATTCGCCTCGAGTCCCTCGCGAGCTATGAATTAGCGTCCCGAGTCGTTTTCTTTTCTTCCGTCATCTAGACGCGGGGCTTTTAAGACGGCGAGAGTGCTTTCTTGACTTACGATCGCCGTTAGTCCTCCCGTTTCCTGTTTCAATTTCGGCACGCGCCCTCCCTTTTCTTTCCTCTTCGACGCGCGCGTCGTTGCGAGGTGTGTCTCTCTCTGCGAGAACGCTTCTTGCTCTTCGCGTTTCGTTCTCACCGTGTCTTTCGAACCGAGCACTCGATACGCGGTAGAGGTCGTTGTCGGAAATTAATTCGCGAGATTAATTCGCGAGGGTAGATTTTTTCTTCTCTCCAAGTTGGACTTATCCGAAGGAGACGACGTAGGAAGCAGGCGAGTCGGAGACTCGAATGGAACGTTCGATGGCTTATTTCGCGTACCTAGGCACGTACGTTCGGAATGTAAGATAGAAGAAGGGAAGAGGAGGAACGATACGTTGCATGCTTTGCAGCAGCGTGCATACGTGCAATCGCGTCGAACGCGCTCGAGTACGTGGCGCCCTCCTCGCGAACCAGGGACCACGATCATCCTCCGTATTGCTCTCCCGTCTGCAACCATCTTCTCGAGGGCATGCTTCTCGGTTCTCTCGGATCTCGAAGAACCGGTATCTACCCACGGACAGTCATGTCGGTCATTAGTCGGACTAATGTAACGCTTCAAATTCTATCGAGCCACGGCGCCGGGCTACGTTGCATCCTCCCACTAGAAAGTCGATGAATCGTTAATATAGGACGGGGAACACGCCCGGTTCCATAGAGATTCCATGGTTTTCAGCTGGGCCATTTTTTTCTCTCCCAACGGAGAATATAGATTACACACGGTGAAGCGTAATTCCACTCCCTCTTTCTCTCTCACTCTCTCTTTTTCTCCTTCGCCTTGGTTTCACCTCGTACTAGCGTCGATTGTCGGTCGGAATAGGTAGGTATGTTTCGAATTAATCGGAGACCGGGAAGAGTGGATGCGACTCGTTAGTTAAAGAGGGTTTCCCGTTGCTTGTTTTCCACGGGTTTCGTGATGGAACGAAGCGATCAGGAATGATAGAATCGTCAAGAGAGTGGAAACACGGACAAGGAGTACAACGAATCGATTATAACTGCCGGCTTGCTTTTTCCCTCGTCATGGGTGATTAAACAATCGTGTTTCGTCGCGTCTGTTTGCGTCCGCGGCCAAGTCTCGAGTGGCTCGTTAATGTTCCACGGTGTGTCTGTTTTATCCCACGAGGCTGCCACTGCTAATATCGTGCTTACGCGAGAAGAAGAAAGTCGTCACGAAATGTATTCGTCTTGTAAAATACCGGCGAGATAAGCCCGTGTAACAGCGTCCACGGAGAAGGGGCGATAAATCAAGAAGAATCTTTATAAAAGATCCAGCGCGTTGTTTATTCTCCGTTATCGATTCCCTCTAACGTTCTTCGGCCCTGTCCGCGACCCCTTTGCCCGACAATTCTTCCTTTTTAATTCTAATTTCGATACCCCGATGGAAGCCTATTAATCATCGCCTCCTTCTTCCTTCGTCCTTCCGCCATATAATTTAATCGATTTATCGAGGTTCCAAAGGACGCGTCTAAGGACCTCGCGAAGAAAAAGAATCTATACCTGGGACGAAGGGGAGGGAAAGAAAAAGAGCGAAGTTTAGGGTTAACCGCGGCATTAATAGAGTCGAGTCACGTTCCATACCGCGATATCCTTAAATCGTCCTCAAACACAGAGCCGATCGAGGTCCCGATCGTTGACCCACGATCCGTTTGTTACACATCTCCGCTTCCCCGGCTACTTTCTTCCTCGTTATCCTTCCTTTTTCTCTCCTCCGAGCGGCTCGATCGCGCACGATCGAGGAAGAAAGAAGGGCCGAGAGCACGGCCAGGCGCGATGAAGATATCAAACGGATGCACGCCGGATAAAGAGGTGAAGAGGCACTCCGATCGCTGGCTTGTATAAATACCACCAGTCACGGAGACGAGAGAGTGCTTCGTAAATATTGATCGTTATTCTTGCGGTTCTCGCGCGGACTCTAGGAAAAGAAACGTCGTCGGAAAAGCCAAATCCTATGTACACACTAGCCAAGGATGCCCATTTCGAGGGCCGTTGGCGCTCCACGATTCACCGACAACCGTTCGACTAGTCGAAACCGCAGGCATTCCGGAAGGCAGGTGTGTGTCCACGTCGGTTTCGGGCCAACTTTCGCGTCGTTTACGGAAAACCTGCGGAACGTTCGGTTTGCGTTTCCGTCCAACCGAGGATTCATGCTCCAACTGCTTCCCGTCGAGTTTACGATCGAACGCGTCGTCGACTCCCTCGTCTCTCTCTCCTCTCTCCCTCTCTCTCTCTCTCTCTCTCTCTCTCTCTGTTTCTCGCGATCGATACGCGGCGCTCCTTCCTTTTCGAGAAATCGCAGATATCCGGTATTTTTGGATCTGTCGATTACGACTACCGTTTTCGCGATGCCGTTTCTGGAACTCGGGTACTCGATAATTCGCGATCGGTCGTTTGAGCGTGATTTGCCAAACGGTTCGAGTCGGTGCGAATTCGTTACGAACTGGATGATTGGGTTGGAGTTGCGCGACCCGTCGTCTCGAGACGGATGACGGGCGTGGATTCTCGTTAAACGCGCGGGGATCGCGTGATCGGTACGCGGGGGCACGAGTAACCGCTAGATATTCGGTGAAAAAATTTAATACCGAACCAGCGCGGTATTTTTAATCGAATACCTCGAGTATCGAGGCTGGAAGGAAAATTTTCGTCGAACGGAGAACGTAGCCAGGCGGAAACGCTTAATCGACGCACGGTTCGCCGGCAAAAGCCCCGTGGAAAGTTTCGAAACGAGTGCGGCCCCCATAATGAATTTTCGAGTGGCCTCGGAAAAGGGAGCCTGTGGGACAGTTAAAATCCCGTGCACACATTAGGACGTACCGGGCGCAGGCCGCGGCAGGAGGTTCCACGGCTTCTTCGGTTCTCGAGGGTCTATCGGCTCGGCCAGGCCAGGCCGAACGAATCCGCAGTCATTCGGGAAGGCAGGTGCAACGATCCGGAAATGGTAATTCCGTGGAAAGTCCCAGGGCGAATACCAAATCCGAAAGTTACACTCACACTCGG